>NC_090984.1:79784203-80087234 GCF_041146395.1 Eulemur rufifrons
TGTTGTTGCCTCCTCTGTGTTTTCTACTTCAGAGCTTACTTTATGTTCTTCCGTCTTCTCTTAGTTAGGTAGATTGACTTTCCAACAACTTGTTATTTTTCTCTGTCACTTTATTGTGACTCAAGTCTAGCTGATGACTCCAAATGAAGAGAATCATTCCTTCACGGAAGCTCCATGAAGAAGTCATACCGTCCCCAGTCTTCTGGCACTTCCCCAGCCCCAGAAATAGGAAGAATCTAGCCCAACCTCTTAGGCCTTCCTTGAGTTCTTGGTAACCTGTGAGAGCAGACCCATTCATGTTAGGGTGCCAAATTTACTCAAATGATAATGATTATAGAACCAAACTCTTTCCAGAATCCCAGGTGTTCTGATCTTTAACAAAGATTTCATTAGTAATGACATGATCTCTAGACAATGATCTGCCGATTTAGAGAGAAGAAAATGCTACAACAGCTTTTCCTACTGAGGACCCCATAGTGTCCCACGCCTGATTATCAACCAGTGGTCAGCAGGCTTGGAAGATTTTTGGCTCTGGAGAAGAATACAGATTAAGGAGGGAGGGGAGTGAGAAGAATTCACCAATTGTCTCAAAAAAATCTCATCTATGAGTCCACTGATTAGGTAGAAAAACTGATTTAGGAAAATCAACATGTTATAATCAAGTAAATATTTAAAGAATAATATCACTTTACTTAGAGTCCACACATGTACCTTTTTTCTCTTCAGAGCCTGGATAAATAAGCTTGTGCTATTTCAAAGTAGGCACAAAAACATGTTTATGCACAGACATAATTCATATTTATGATCATATATACGTATTTCACATCTTATTCTGGTTGTACCGCTTACCATGTCCCTTGCAGCCATCAACCCCAGTGCACTGATGGAATGTAACAAAAAAGTTGTACTTGTGTTTGGAATTATTGCACTATAAACACAGTTGTTATGTTCCCTAGAAATAAACCTTTCTTTATTGATTCTTTAGGTTGTTTTCCACTGTAAGTTATCAGAAGCATTTTTACTGGGCATCTGCATCAAAATTCATGTGCAGCTAGCCTGCCTAGTGAAGCATTGCATTATTTACTTTATATTCAAGATAGTTGAATGATTCTACTTAGTTTGAGTGGCACTCAGCCACACATATATTACAGAGCGAGGAGAACTTGGAAGAATCGCTGAAGCTAACCATACATTACATGCATGGTGCACTCACCAGATGTCTCTTGCTACTTTGTTATGGTTTCGTAAGCTACACTGACATTGTCATTAAGTTCAGAAATTTGATTCTGCTCACTTTGCTATCCTTAAAATAGATGCCTCTGAAAGCTGTTGCTTTAACAAATAGAATTTGCACACAAAAGGAGTTCTATCACTAACACTTGTAAATAATTATGTTATTCAACTTATTCATAATAAGTAATAAAAAGTCAATTCAAAAGTAAAAAAAAAAATAAGCAAGAGTTTGAAGAAGTTCTATAAATTCTACCACTGAGTTTTCTCGTCTACGGTATTCCAATATAAAACAAACATTTCCCTACCTCTCTTTTACTTGCGTTCGGAGGCATTTGTTTTTTATGGTGCTTATTAACATAAATGACTGAGACCGTAAAATGCCACAAATTGGATCAGACTGAAGCATTCTCCTCATTAAAGTGTATGTAGCTTAGTTATATGGGTGAATTTGGCTTTGTGGTATAAAACTAGAAATGCTAATCTCAATTTTGCCATTGATGGCTAAATTCTTGTGGACCTGGTATCTAAGCCCGCCTGTGTGAGGCTGTGACTGTGCAGTGTGGGGAAACACAATGCTTAGAGCACTGCTTTTCCATCAGGCAATTAATCCTACAGCTATTTTATCTACTGACATTAATACAGTAACCAAAAATTCACATAAGATTAAAATCTTACTGTGTTTATAAATAACCATTGTATAGAAGGATGGGTGTTGGGATAATTGAAGGATTCAATATATTTTATCATTTGTTTATGTATTTCTGAATAAATTCAGCTTTGAATTAAATTTTTCTGTCTAAACATGAATTAAAGCACATATGTATTATTTAAATACACTTCAGTCTGAGCTTACTACTAATATCTCACTTATTTAATTTTGTACTCCTATTCACATTTTTAGAGATGAAGGTCTCAGAGACTTGTGTTTTATTACTAGCCATTAGTTCTTTTCTTCTTTCCTTCAACATATATGTCTTTGGCATTGTGAGGATATCTGAATAACAATTTTTCTTGAGTGAGCAGATTTATTCCCACAGAGGCTGGATATTGGCTTGTGGTTTTTTTCTCATTAAATATGTTGTGGTAAATTACTAATTCTAATTTTTATGGAGAATAATTTTCTATGATTATGATGTTCATTTTAATCTTATCTATTTCTTTTCTGCGTTATCTTGCTTTATTTTACTTTTCCTGCTCATTCTTGCCATTTAGAAATCACGAATATTTAAATATGTTAAGAGTAGGGTTCAATGATGCATTTACCACTTATTCCACCTTGATCTTGAGTATCTTTTGAGAATACTGAAAGGAAAAACCTCTTATTCTCTATCTGAATTTACTATTGTACTCTTTCAACTTTACTCACTGTTATTAAATAATAGTATTATACAAAAAAGATGTTTTTAAAATTTACGATATTATATGACAAATATTCCAAATTCTCTATAGATGACTAAATTGATATTATATTTCTATTATGAAGTTTTAGAATTTTCTATTGTCCAATACTTAAGGCACTTCATTTTCTCTTTTAATAATAATGTTGTAGTGGTGTATATTAAATAAATTATAATATGAAATCATGAAAGTAACTTTATTTTTGTGCCTGACTTTCCTTTTAGATTTATTTTGGGCAAATGTTCTTTTCCTGCCTCAGGTCCATGACTTGGTAGTCACTCGATAGTAATAACGAGTTGTACTTCATTTCAAATAAAAAATCAAATATTCAGTTCAATAATTAAAATATGTACTTACATGTATTAATCGAAAGTTCTTCATTGATTTGGAAACCTCTCTCAACCCCCAGTATGGGATGGTCATACATCCTAAGACTGTAGTTGGGAGCAGAACAGTGTTGATTTTAAATTTTTCCTCATGTAGTGTTTCCACTTGTGACTCCTCGAAGACGGAAGCATGTGTGACGAGGAGATATGGGAGCAGGATAGTTCTTTCCTGATGGCTGTGTCAGGGTAATCCGGCATTAGCTCCTTCTGAACTGAACAGATGCTTAAAGAACTTTTTAGATGCTACCTGTTATCTTCTGATCTCTAAGCAACCTTTTGTCAGCACCTTCTAATCAGTTTTTGTGTGGTCCCCAAAGATTAACCTTTTTTTCTACCACCTTCTTTTAAAAATACGTGCAGAGATCTAATATCTCCTTTTGAAATCTGGCATCTATTATCTTAATGCCTCAGCCAGAAGCACCCAGTTTTGTCATCCTGTTTCATAAATACTTGACTGCACCTCTAACTCGTTCATGTTGTTGCATTTTGTTTATTTCTCCTCTTGAGGGCAATTCCTAAAAAATGGAACTGCCCTAGAAAACAAAGGACAATTCTAAAACTCATGAGATACATTGAAATGTAATTTTTTTCAGAAAAGTTGAACCGACTTGTAACTCACAAGCCATGTTTGAAAGTGCACTTCACATTAAATGCTAGCCTCCAACATATCATTATTATTCTTTTGATAATTCAGTGAGTTAAAAATAGATTGTTATTGATGTTTTAATTTACATGGGTTCAATTACTGGCAAGATTGAACCTCTTTGCATATATTTACCAGATGTCTGTCCTCTCTCATGTTTTGTCAACCCATGTTACTTGTCATTTGCTGAGATAGCAATTTCACTCAATGCTTTAAATATATACATATAAAATAATTTATAGTATAGTTTAAATAACAGGCCTAATGTATAATATAATTAGTAACTATTTAACCATCACTGAACATAAGAACTAAAGCATGGCCAACACATTTGGAGCCCATATGGTGTGAACCTTATGTTATAAACAGACAACTTTTATCAACAATATTTTTACAAGTATTTTAAAATTGTTCCTTGTGTTATAAATATTGATATATATTTCTTTAATTGTTATGCTGAAAAATTAAATAAACATTTATCATGTTGTTTGAAAATGAATTTGAAATACAATTTATATTGAGAACAATTTACATCTTTGTAATTTTGGTCTTGCCATCTTGAAGCATCTTTGCACTTATTCCAATAATCTTAAATATCTTTTTGTAAAGTTTTACTATTTTTTCAGGTTCTTTATATTACTTGTTAAGTTTGTTTATTTCAAACATATCATTTGTTGTTATAACAAATAACATTTTATTGTATTTTCTGATTATTTTTAGTGGTATATTTGAAGGCAACTGATCTTTCTAAGAATATTTAGTGATTGGACAGATAATTTAAATGTTCTTTCATTTCTAAATGATTCTCATCAGTATACTTGGAAGTCAATTATATCATATTATATTAAAATGATTCTGCATCATATTTTCCTATAGCTATTTATTTTATTATTGATTCTTATCATATTCTACTGGGTAGGGTTTCTTGTGATAACACTTTATACTCCTAGCTTGAAAAAAATATTTTTGTTTCTTTTAATATTGATATTTATTGCAGCATATTATTTTTAAAAAGAATGTTTCTCTATTATTGAGTAATTTATTATTTTTTTATCAGAAATGGATATTTATTTTTTAATAAATATATTTTGCCATGTATCTGCCAACCATCTGTCTGTTCATCTATAATGGTGTTGTTATTGGTATTTGGTTTCCTAAATATCCACATTTGTTAAACTGATTTGTAATAATATATATGTTCTACTAAAATTTTATTTTTAAATAAATATCCATTTTTTGGTATCTAGTATAAAAAGTGGTGCTTTACTTGTTTAAGGCTAAGATTTACAGGCAATTAGGAGTGGGTTGTATTAATAATTACTGGCATGTTGGTACCTGTACATTCTATGAGATAGAGCATGGCAGAGTTAATGAGGCATATATATTGATTCAGAATTTGCAAATCATCATGAATAATTTTATTATAATAAAGTAAGTTAAATATCACCTCATAAATTCTCTTCATTTTAATTTTTAGTATTAATCTAATTTATAACAGAAACATATGAACTATAACAAATTTTCTTTTCAGAGATGTCTACTTTCAATTTACTGAATACTCATTAAGCATCAGAGGAACATCCCCTACGTACCATGCACCATGTCAAGCACTGGGGATACAGAGATGAATAAAACAGTCTCCATATTAAAGGAGCTCAAAGTCTACTAATGAAAATGAAAATAATGAGATAATCTAATTCACTAGAGTAATTACAAAGCTCTTATTATGCAAAAAAAAATTACTGAAGCACAGAGAAGGATTGAGACAAATTCTGGAGGAGTCAAGGAAGTTTTCCTGATGGTAATCAAACCTAAGTTTAAACTTAAATATGTCCATTTTTCTTAACATTTTTTATTCACTTCTTAAGTCCTAATTAATTTGAATCCATATGGCTATTCCGCAGGAAGAACATTGCAAAGTGTGCCGGTAAAATGCGGTCACAGTCAGGCTAGAGAGCAAGGAATAGTGAATGGCTTTTTATTTTGTTCAGAGCAAAATGGTATCCTAATTTTCAAATTTGCCTATGATATTTAGTTAACAAGTCAGTTCAACAAAGCAAAAAATATGTGAGGTGCTGCAATTGAAAACAGAACAAGAAAGGGCATTATTGTTAGAGTAGTAAAACAATTTCTTT
Organism: Eulemur rufifrons; assembly: GCF_041146395.1. Classification (NCBI taxonomy): domain Eukaryota; kingdom Metazoa; phylum Chordata; class Mammalia; order Primates; family Lemuridae; genus Eulemur; species Eulemur rufifrons. Next base: position 79,789,999 of record NC_090984.1, read on the forward strand.
GAAGAGGAAAGAACTCCTAAAATGAAGATGGGACTGAAAAAGATGAGATAAATAATTATTTAAAATTCCATTGGTTCTAGAAATCAAAATCCTACAAAGATGCCAAAACGGTTCCTATGTTACAGTCAGGACAACTTTGCTTTCCTAGTCTCATTAACTCTAGTGAATACTTGATTCTGAATAGTCTGTTTTGTTGTTTTTATCTTTTGAGACTGACCCTGTGCTACAGTATTGTTCATTTAAATGTTATTTTGCATTTGTATTCCACAAAGTCTCCTGAACTTTAAAGGTAGTAGATTTGTAAACATCTAAAATATTTCATGGAGTGAGACCACAACATTCATATGTAGTTTTAAGTTTCAGTATCAGCTTTTGATGGCTGCTACCTTGATAATTATTGTCTTTTATAGTTTGCAGAACACTTTCACTTGTATTTTCTAATTTTACCCCAAAAACACATTTTGAAAGTTATTAAAAACAATTTCAGATAAATGCATTGATTCATTCACATTACTCTGCCCCTAATATAGACTATATAAGTAGATTTTGACTTCTGAAAATTTGATTATATTTCTTACTATTTACAGCCATACTATCAAGTAACCACATTTATCACAGAAGTACCATATATTAACTTTCTTCAGTCATTCTAGTCTATGTAATTCATATAACTCTGCAGTGAGTTATAGTTCAGGGCTGAGGCTGGAAAGCCCTAAAAGAATGAGATGGATGCAATCAAGCCAAACTAAGTATTGGTAGGAAGAAAAAGGAAAATGAAAAGAACCCTGGAAGTTGTATGGTTACTGTAAAGTAGAGGATTAGTTTTGTTTCTTGGGCTTAATTTTATATCTCTGGTAATAATTCTGATGGAGCATTTCTGAAATATTTTAAGATTCTGCATATTGTTTGAATAAAATTTCTACTTTTCTCAGTATTTCTATAAGGAATGGTTCTGAAGGGGAGAGATACATTTTGATATTATTATTCAAAAAAACCCTCCAATTCAATAATTAAAATTCCTCCACATCATAAAAAAAGAAAAAGAGTGTGATAAAAATGATGGGGTTATTTTAATAAAAATAGCAACATATGGATGTCTTAGTATATTTTAAATGTTCCTCTGAGATTAAAAAATTTGATTTTGGGTCAGAATAGCAATTTTGAATTTTGAATCATTTGGCCAGCATTAGAAACAAATATGAAGAACTTTGACAATAAAATTATTGTCAAAATAAGATCAGATGAACAGACCTGAAGGAAAGTAAGCACTAGCCCATGCATTAGAACAGCAGATGGACTGTCTCCTTTATCATTATAAGATGGTGTCTCTCGAAGAAAAAATATTCTCTCTTCTGTACCAGTCATTACAATAACCAATAAATTAAACTCAATTGGTCATGCAATCATAGGAGAAATTCACAAAATAAAAAAGAAATAAACAAAAAACCATGTTTCTAAAATAGCCAATGGATTAACCAACTTATTTTTCAAACTTCCTGGAACAGATCAGTGAGACACTGCACAAAGAAAACCTCCCATGATTTCAATAAAGGGGTTTCTTCACTATCTAATTTTGCTATTAAAAAAAAGTAGGAATTGTATAAGCGATAACCATTTCTTAAAAATGTAGATATAGTAATATATTAAATAAAATTGCATATAATTTATTTCTTATTATTGTTGGTACATTTAAATACTATTATAATTTTTATCTTACAGCTAATCACAAGTAGATCAATAATTGGTTTCATAAATTTTATTGTCATTTTTATTTAAAAAATAGCAGTAAGGGGCCCATTCCCTAGATTGGAAAATTAAATTTGACTTTATCAGTTCAAGACCCAGCAACTGTTAGGAAATAAAACCTTATCTAAACAAGATGACTATATTTTGTTTGAGATTTCTTCTTTGCATGATTTTTGTAATGGTAAAATCCTTTTTTCTTACTGTAGTGAAATAACCTTGAGATTCCCCCTATAGCATTTTCAAAATAATATATCAACAATGGCATATCTTTCTGAAACTATGAAACGATGAACATATCAAGTCAATGGACACTCGTGAAGTGGATTTTGTCTCAGATTCTTAAATTTTGAAATAACAGAAAAACTGTGCAAAGACACTGAAGTGGGAAACTGCCCAGACAGTTTGAGGAACAGTGTGTGCTGGTGCTTGCAGGGTGATGGTGGAGGGAATTAAGGGGTGAGGGTGTAGAGGAGAGAAAAAAAAGGAAAATAGAATGAGATGAATTTAGAGAAGTAACTGGGTGAAGGTGGTGAACACAAATAAAACAGAGTCTCTTCATTTGTAAAATGGAACTAATCTTATCACCTCCTTCATGGAATTTTTGTGAAGATTAAACGTGGTAATCCTATTAACCTCAAAGACCTTAGCACTATTCCTGGCAAATAACTAGCTATTACTAACAATATTCTTTAAATGCTAGCATTAAACAGTGACATTATATGAATATAATGCTACTGTTATTTTTGACATATATATTTATGGACACTTAAATAGAAGAAATATTAAATTTTTGATGCATATTGCTGGGTGTAAAACTCTCTGGCTTGCTTAAATCAAAGACTTACTTAGTAACATCAAGACATACTTAGAGGATCATGGGCTAAGGATTTGGAAATAGCAAGCATGTTTACAAAGCCGAGTGGGGTCACTGCATATAACAAGATGTTGAGCAATGAACAAGCAGAGGGTAGATTTTATTTTTTTTAATGAAAAGAAATTATCAATAGCAGTGGTTTTACAACAAGGTGATAGTAATCTCAAAATAATTAGATTTTAAATCAAAAGATGGAGATGAAAAATGTTATTAGTAAGATTAAAAAATGCACATGATAGAAAGTGCAATGTTTTTGTATTTAAAAAACTATAGAGGTTAATTGGGGGCAAGAACTGAAGAAAAACTATTAATGAGAACTTGAAAATATTCAGAACATTGCTGAGAAAGCAGATAGAATTTGAGTCAAATGCCTACATCTACTAAAATTCACATACAGATTTCTCTGCTAATAATAAACTTTGTGAATATTTCAGAAGCATTTATAATATACATGTTTTATGGAGAAAGTTAAGAAATTAAAAAAAATAGATATTTGAAAATCTAAGACAGAAAATAGCATTTTGAATGAGTTACAATTTGGTGTTAAGACACTATAGTTATCTACCCACAGTAAAATTAGATTATAGTCCCCACATATTTATCCAAGGCTGTAGAAATAATGAAAATTCCATGCTTGTCTTTTTATAGAAATGTTTGAAAACATTGGTGTTTCTTTTTCTTTTTTGAGACAGAGTCTTGCTTTGTTGCCCAGGCTAGAGTGCTGGGCATCAGCCTAGTTCACAGCAACCTCAAACTCCTGGGCTTAAGCAATCCTTCTGCCTCAGCCTCCCAAGTAGCTGGGACTACAGGCATGTGCCACCACGCCCGGCTAATATGTGTGTGTGTGTATATATATATATATATATATATATTTTAGTTGTCCAGATAATTTCTTTCTATATTTTAGTAGAGATGGGGGTCTCGCTCTTGCTCAGGCTGGTCTCGAACTCCTGACCTCCAGCGATCCTCCCGCCTATGGCCTCCCAGAGTGCTAGGATTACAGGCGTGAGCCACTGTGCCCAGCCAGTCTTTCTTAATCTTAAACAAATGGTAACAAGTTCGTCTGGGGGAAGAAAGTGTTGTTAGGTCTCAGCTCTTCCTAAGCAATTTATCTGAAGTAGGCTTTCCTACTCTTCACAAAGACCATCTTCTGCAAAGGTAAAATAAGACAAAAAGTAAGGACTAAAATATGCCTTTTAAGTATAAAAGCTAGTGACATGTTTTTTCCAGGTCAAAAGCCACAGTACTTTATTTCCTGATGTTAAATCAAAATGTATTACTTTGAAATTCCTAAATTCAATCTTACTTGATAATCAAAAATTGTATTACCCAGCTGGGCATGGTGGCTCACGCCTGTAATCCTAGCACTCTGGGAGGCCAAGGCAGGTGGATCGCTCGTGGTCAGGAGTTCGAGACCAGCCTGAGCAAGTGCAAGACCCTGTCTCTACTAAAAATAGAAAGAAATTATCTGGCCAACTAAAATATATATAGAAAAAATTATCCGGGCATGGTGGCGCATGCCTGTAGTCCCAGCTACTCGGGAGGCTGAGGCAGTAGGATTGCTTAAGCCCAGGAGTTTGAGGTTGCTGTGAGCTAGGCTGATGCCACAGAACTCACTCTAGCCAGGGCAACATAGCGACACTCTGTCTCAAGAAAAAAAATTATATTACTGAAATGATATATTCTAATAAAAAATTTATAAAAATAATCTAAAAAATCTAAAGTTAATTAATCTAAAAAATACTTCATTGACTCACCTAAAATGTAACTTTATTTCTCTGTGATATTCTATTATTTAGTAATTCAGTCACCAACAGAATATCCATATTTTCCCTTTGATTTTATAAGCTTTGTGGCTTTAAATAGAAACTGTCAAAAGTGAATCAGTTTTTATAATCCTCTGGTAGCCTCATTTTTATCCAGTAATAAATAATTGATGGAAAATGCTTTCGACAATATAACAATTCATTCTTTTGTTGTTCTTAAATGTGCTACCAACATTGGAAATATGATTACAAAGATAAAGGAACTAATTTGATGGTGAAAATACTATTTTTCAAAGCAATGTACATATATTTAGGTAAAAAATTGATATAGATGAATTTTAACTGACATTCTGAATTTATAGGTAAGTTTTATCTTTCATTGTGGCTGTTTATATTCATTTGAATAACTAATTGATTAAAGAAGAATTGGACCCAATTTCACCACTGAACTTGAAATACTGTGCCTGGAGTCTTATCTTTCACAGTTGCTAGTCATGTAGCTTAGGAAAGTCATTAAGCCTCACTTTATAAATTGCTATTAAAATTTCAACACACTGCCTCCCTGACAAATTTCTGGTTCAGTTTTAAAACTATAAAAAATTTTTGTTCTTTTATTTTCTTTCTAAATATTTTCAACTGAGACATGTTTACATAAAGTTAAAAATATGAATACCCTATGACCCATTGATTTCTTTCTTAGGTGATACTGTACACTAGTATATGAGTACAAGAGTATTGAAATAAGTGCTATTTGTAATTGCCACACACTGGGAATTGTTCAGTTGTCTATTGGACAGGTAAAGGTATTGATACATAGCTCTTCAGTGAAATTCTACACAATAATAAGAATAATCAAACTAGAGATATATAGAAAAACATTTATAAATTTCTATTTTAATGCCATCTTCATCTATAAAATGAATTATAATTTTTCCCTAATACAACAATTCATGACACTTTTAAGAAATCATAAAACACTTGATTAGACAAATGCAAAGTAATTTATTAAATATTTGTCAGTCAAATTCATATATTTTATAAAAGCTACATGCCTAAGATGGATCCTTTAAAAGTTCCATTATAAGGATTTTAGACCTATTAGAAGGACTTTAAAATTCTATGAGTATGCAAAAGCAAATAGGAACTTGTTCTTGTTGCAGTCAGAAAAATTGGAACTGCTAATTTTACAAACATGCCTTCCTTCTTTCTTGTCTTAGTTCAAGAGGTGGCTGTACCTGGTATTCTCTAGTATTTTATCTGATTCAGTTCAAATTCTATCTTTTGCATGGAGTTTTTTATTTATTGAAAACGTATCATGCATCCCAAATTATATTTGGTTAGAATAAGGCTTTCTGCTAGTATGTTAGATAAACTTACCTCCAAAGGATTTAATGTTATTATTAAAGACAATTTTGTCATAAAAAGGGTAGGAGTAAAAAAGAAAGATACATTCAAGTGTCAAATATGTTAAGGGTGCCACTGATAAAAAGACAAACCATTTTCCTGCTTGGGTATATGTTAGGTAAAAATAAATGTTGATATGGAGATCTTAATAGAGATAATTTTTGAATCAGATAATGATATTTTTATCTTTCTCTACACAATCTATTTATGTACCATGTGCTATAGCAAGGGGATCACCATAAAAATATGTAGACAAACTAAAGGACCTAAGAGATGAACTAAAGTACTTATTTTCAATTGCACAGAATGTTAAAAACAGAACAATTAGAATCCAATATAACTGTTTGGTAGAGTTGTCAGTCGCATTGTTTACAATGGCAGTGGGTGGCAAGGTGGCAGAGAGGATGATATTACCACCGTCTTCTCAAGGCTTTGGCACTGAACGCTGGTGCCCTTGGACTGTTTATTTTGCCCTGGGGATCAGCCTCTACAATAGCTGATCAGACATGGGACTGCCTTAATATTAGCAGACTGAAGAATCATTTCAATGAGCCAGAGTGGGAAGAAAATGAAAGCCAGGCATTACGGTCTCTAGACTATCTATTGTTTCCCTGAACTCAGGTAAGACTCTTTTAGGTAATTATTCAGAAGAAATTAGGAAATGATGAGAATACCCAGGTGAAGATGACTCTGCAAAAGATGAAATAACATTGAGTCCTTATTTTCTTTTTAGTGTACTTACAGTGATAAGAAACATGAACTCAGCCAGGTTTGTTTCTTTGGGCTATTTTAATCCTAAAGTAATTTTCACTCATATGTAATAACTACTATATTCTTTAAGGCAATTAAGAAATGAGAACTAATGCCTTAGTACTGTCTACTTTGTGAGATTTGTTATTACAAAGAGTTCTATTTACCAATACCATATTTTTTATACTAATTGATGGTTAATTTTATAACAAATAAATCTGAAATAAAACTTTATTGCTTAAAAGTTATTGAAATGTTTCTTTTCTAAGCTACTTGTAATCACAGTTAGCTCATTAGGACTCCAATATTCAACCCATTTTTTTCTCACAGAGAAATGAAAACTGACAAGGTTAATATTCTATGTTACTACAGTTTTAAAAAGCAAATAAAAATAGTTCTTCATCCCTTGTTTCCTGGATAGCTGGGGCTGAAAGCATTGCAAGTTCTTCTGTAAGAAGAAAGTGGTCATAAATTGTTCAGAAGATTAACTTAAGTGAGTTCCAGGAGAAGCAATATTTAATCTTCTTAATTTTAAATAAGGCTATGCATATTAATGTTTCAGGAAAAAATGTTTATTCTAAAATTGATTATAAAAATCTACCTTTCTTTTTTATCACACATTCTAAAAACCTGTTCAGATCGTTAATATTATAATATTCTTCTTGACCAGCTTTTGCTGATAGCTCAATTTATATAATATTTCTACCCTTACAGATTAGATTCCTTGAACTTCAGCTTAATATTTTGATTAAAATGATATAGAGTGTAGATGAGAAATAGGTCCAAAGCCTGCATAACAGATTTCTGGGATGCAGCATGAAGCATAACCCTGATCTCACACACGAGTTGTGTTAGCTTTGTCCTTGTCTTTCACACTTATTGCTAGTTGTCTTTTTGGTACTCTCTGCCTCTTTAGGTTTGGGGCCTATATTTAGCAGGTTAGACTAATTTACGTTGTGGCAAGAAAAACATCCAAAATATCAATAGCTTAACTCTACAAAAGTTTGTTTCACCACAGATGATAGCTTCCATATGGGTCTGGTGGCGCTCAGGTCCATGGGATCTCTCAGGTCCCCAGGGTGTAGGAAGCACAACTATGTGATTATGTCATAAATAGTTCCCTCTGTCAATTATGGGTGGAAAGACAAACCTGGAGAATCACCCACAGGTTTTTCAATGCCTTAGCCAGGAAGCGTCAAACCCCTTCCACTCTTATTTCATTGGCCAGAGTTAGTCACATGCTCTCAATCTAATTTCCAGGGAGGCTAGGAGAAGTAAGGTAAGAAATGGGAAATTTGGTGAACGCCACTGTTTTTGTCACGATGGTCTTCTTTATTCTTGCCAGTAATTGAATTTCTATCTCTGACAACCAGCACAATGTCTTAGAAACTGATCTCTCATCCTTTTTTATCCCTGCATAGATTTCCAAAGATTGTTTACTTCTGTGTTCTCTACCTCAACTTTTGAAATGCTGTCTTGATAGTCATGTATGGATGTGAGAATTCTTTATTGCCTGTTGTAGAAAATGACTATACTCATTCAGTGTTTCCAAGCACTCTGAATTATGGAAAAACCTCAAAACAGACATTAAATCAATTTTTAAATGTATCTCTATTTCTAAACTTTGGTAACTTTCTATTACCAACAACTGCCTCTTGTTCCCATGACCCAGAAGATTTTGGAGGATTTTGAAATCCTTCATCATTAGACAATGGAGAAGCCAAGGAATAGCAACATGCTGAGTCAAATTTTCTTTTTTTTTAAAGGACTCAACATTTTTATCCTTTCTTTCTCCCTGAAATCCTTATATATCTGATAAAAATTTAGTAATCTTTGGCCGGGCGCGGTGGCTCACGCCTGTAATCCTAGCACTCTGGGAGGCCGAGGTGGGCGGATCGTTTGAGCTCAGGAGTTCGAGACCAGCCTGAGCAAGAGCGAGACCCCACCTCTACTAAAAATAGAAAGAAATTATATGGACAGCTAAAAATATATATAGAAAAAATTAGCCGGGCATGGTGGTGCATGCCTGTAGTCCCAGCTACTCGGGAGGCTGAGACAGGAGGATCGCTTGAGCTCAGGAGTTTGAGGTTGCTGTGAGCTAGGCTGACGCCACGGCACTCACTCTAGCCTGGGCAACAGAGTGAGACTCTGTCTCAAAAAAAAAAAAAAAAAAAAAAAAAATTTAGTAATCTCTTTTTTTAGGATATTATGGGGGTACAAACATTTTGGTTACATGTTATGACTTTGCCTCACCCAAGCCAGGATTGGAGGCATGCTTTCCCCCATACAAATTTTCTTTCTCCTACTCTGTTCACAATTTTTCTGGCATAGAATGTCATTTCTCTATTTGTATGAATTTTAAAATTGCATTAAGGACAAAGATCAATGAAATCAGGGAAGATACAAATACTGAATTAGATAGAGGTTTGATTGGTTGGTTGGCTGGTTTCCCTTTAAGGAGATTTGCTACTGGAATTTCCATAATACATCAGGTAGTGAAGACTCTGGTAAAATGTGAAACCAGAGAGACTGCCTTTATAAAGCTTATCAGAGAAGATACAAGAGTATGGGTATGCTCTGACCATAAGCTAACAGGAAAAGAATGGGGAAAAAGAAAGTTGAGATGCTGTACCTAAACTCATCAACTGAATTAAATGACCGCTTCTGCCTTGAGGAGGAGACACAGTTGGGGAGAATGGCAAGAGGTGCAATTGTTATGGGGAGCCCCACATAAAAAATAGTAAGAAAGTAGAAATAATATTCCCCAGTTTTTTCATTCTTAATTGTTTGTGGCTTAGCCATTTAGCCTATGATTAAATGGGGATATGATTAATGCTCCATAAGATCTTTTGTTCCTTTCTTCTTGAGGCCAACTTTCTGGAACAACCATAGCTTCCTGCATGTGTCATGAAATAAATAATAGAAGATAGCTTAGAATTGGCCCTTAGAAGATGCTGAATGGCCTAAATAGTAAGAGATAAAGAGTACTTTACTCCTGGCCAAAATTGAATTCCTTCTTTTATTTTCTTTCTCAAAGTATGACAAGAAAATTCCTCTTTTGACCAATACAGTGTCACAGAGACTAGATATACCTTGCCTGAACAATAGCAGTAGAAAAGGAATATAGAAAAAGATGTAATGTTTTCAAAACACTGGACATTAGGCAATGAAGGAAAGGAGATGGGAAATAGATAAGGTGAGCCCTATGATTGCCCGGCTTACTGCCTTTTCCAGTCAGTGTGTGTTTCTAGGCTACAGTACAGGGAAAAAAAACTGAAGTGGAGTCTAGCACATTTCCTAAATTGAAGGGGAAGAATAGAGAGTCTGGAGAGACCAAGGCAACTAAATTTCACAGGACAGGATGGCAGAAGGGAGCATCAGAGAGAGAGAGAGAGAGAGAGAGAGTTCAGGAGACTTGCCGAGGGTCCTCCTAAAGTCTTCAGCAAAGTACTAATCAACACATTCATGAGAAGAAAGAACATGAACGGAGGGAAATAACCATCCTATTTAAAAAATAGGATAACAATAACTAATGCTTAAACAAGGCAATGGACAATGTCTTTCCTACCAGCTAAACTGGAAAAATTTATGAAACATTGAACAGAATATTCAGGATGATCATGATTTAATAGTGGAGAAAAAGAAATCCTAGTATGAGCAGAGCTCCAGAACCAGAACCACAGAGCAAGTTACAAGAGCAAGACTCAAGAAAACAAATAGTGTCCAAGTAACTTTACTGCACCTCAGAACAAAGCTCAAGAAAAATTTTAAGAATAAAAAATTATCCAGTATGGAGTAAAATAAAATTTACAATGTCAGGAATCCTTCAAAAATTACCAGGCATGAAAAGAATAATAAAACAAAGCAACCCATAATGAGGAGAAAAATAAAACAATCAAGACCCAGAACTGACACAGATGTTTGAATTATCAGAAAAAAATCATTAGAACAGTTATCAAAATTGTAGTAAAAAAGTAAAGATAGGGAAGATTTTTTTAAAAGATCAAAATCAAATTTCTAAAAATGGAAATTATGATGAAAAAATTTTGGATGGGATAATGGCATATTAAATATTATAAAATAAAATATTAATGATTGTGAGGACATAGCAATAAAAAATATTCAAAATGAAATACAGAGAGAAAAATTTTAAAGAAATAAAAAGGGCATCAGTAACTTACAAGTCAACTTCAAGCATCCTACTATATGTATAATTTTAGACTCTGAATAGGGAAACATGGGACAGAAAAAAGAAAACATTTTGAATAAATAATGGCTGTTTTTCAAGCATGTTGGAAATTATGAACTCGTATAATCCAAAAACTTCAATAAACTCTGAACACCAGAAATATGAAGAAAAGTATTTGATTATGTCATAATCAAATTGCTCAAAATCAGTGACAAAAATAAAGCCTTAGAGCAGGTGAAGAAAAAAGACATGCTATATACAGAGAAACTAAGATGTGGATGACAGATTATTTCTCACCAGGAATAATGTATACTATAAAACAATAATGAAATACGTGTAAAACAGGGGGAAAAGGTTGGGAGTGGGAAATGGAGTCTTTTATAAATGTATATGAATGATGGGACTGTTGTCAAAGTGACTATGGTGGTGATAATGATTCTATGCATTTGTCAAAACCCATATAACTATATGATACAAAGACTGATATATTATTATATGTAAACAACAACAAAAACAACAATAACTGTAAACCAGTTGTAGGAGGAAAGATGGAATGTGGACTATGACTAATGTGTCTAACTATTATAAATGAATCACGTAGTCACACTGAAGTGAATGAGGAAGAAAACAGGTGACCTGAGTAAAATTAGAAAACAGTGCTTTGACTACAGACTGTAAGGCTAAAGATAAAAACAAAACAAAACAAATAAAAATACTATATAAAACATTATACTCTAATTGTATTTTTCTGCATTTAACATGTAAAGCTTGGCACACATTAAGTACTCAATAAATGGTCAGTAATTTTCTCCATCTGGGCTCATTTGATCTTCTATTTCACAAAATTGACTAGAAAATCTTCCCAAATTTGAAGGGTATTGGGGATTTGGTGTGACAAACTTGTAGACTATGAGTTACACTATAATCAAATTAATTTTTGAAGAATCCTAGGAAGCACCTTAATTAAGATTTAAGTGCTATGGTTATGATATGATCTAGTGTTTGGTGTTAAGATGGGGGTAGAAATAAGTCATTGGTAGTGAGGAGGTCCAGTAATTGATAGGCTGAGCTATTGGAAGGAGGGCTTTAATCACAGTACTGTGGCACGTTTTATAATGACAAAAATAAGCATATGCAAAGTGTACTATTAATCGAATAGCTCCAATATGTCTCGTTAGTCTTTGTTTTCTGATATTGTCTATTAGAAAGGAGGGGTCAAGAGCCTAGCTTCTAGCAGGTGTGAAGTAAGATTTTATTGTGGTTTTGATTCACATTTTCCTGATTATTATTGATGTTGAGCACCTTTTCATATATCTCTTGGCCATCTGTATGTCTTCTTTGGGAAATGCTATTCAGGTCCTTTGCCCATTTTTTAATCAGGTTACTGTATGTGTTTTTGGTGATTGATTTGTGTGTACCTTGTGTATTTTGGATATTAACCTTTTATCATATATGTAGTTTGCCAATATTTTCTCCCATTACATAGGTTGCCTTTTCAGTTTGATTGTCTCTTTTGCTGTGCAGAAAAGCTTTTTAGTTCAACGCAACCCAGCTTGCCTATTTTTGCTTTTGTTGCCTGTGCTTTTGGTGTCATATTTAGTATGGCTATTATCAAAAAGACAAAAGATAACAAGGGCTAGCAAGGACCTGGAGAAACTGGAACCTTTGTAAACTGTTGGTGGGAATATAAATTGGTATAACAATTATGTAAAAAATTTGGAGATTCATCAAAAATTAAAAATAGAACTTCTATATGATCCAGCAAATGGATCATATGGTCCATTTCTGAGTATATATACAAAGGAAATGAAATCTGAATCTTATAGAGATACCTGCATTTTCATGTTCGTTGCAGCATTATTCACATTAGTGAAGACATAGAAACAACCTAAATGTCTATCAATGGATGACTGGCTAAAGAAAATGTGGTACATATAAACACATATAGATATATGTGTGCATTAATATATATATGTACACACACATATATGCACAATGGAATAATACTCAGCCATAAAAAGGAGATTCTGTCTTTTGCAACAACATGGATAAACCTGGAAGACCTTGTGCTAAGTAAAATAAGCCAGACACAAAAAGAAGAATCCTGCATGATCTTAGTTATATGTATAACCTAAATTACTCAAGCTTATAGAAGTAAAGAGTAGAATGGTGGTTGCCAAGGGTGGCGGAGGAGGGTAGGAAAGAGGAAATGGGAAAATGTTGGGCAAAGGGTATAAAATTTTAGTTATGAAAGAAGAATAAGTTTTAAAAATATAATGTACAGCATAATGACTGCAGTTAACAATGCTGTATTGTATACTTGAAATTTTTTAAGGGAGTAGATCTTAAATGTTCTCATCTCAGAAAGACAGAAAGAAGGAAAGAGAGAGAGAAGAGAGAGAAAGAAAGAGAGAGAAGAGAGAAAAAAAGAAAGAAACAGATAACTATGTGAAGTGGATATGTTAATTAGCTTTAGCTTAACTGTGGTGATAATTTTACACTGTATATATCAAATGATCAAGTTATATTCCGTAAATATAAACCATTCCTATTTGTCAATTTTACATCAATAAAGCTGAAAAAAGAGTAAATATGGTTATAGTGAAAGTAGGGACCTGATAATTATTAAAGCCTAAGGAAGGAACATAAAGAACAGAAATTAGAAAATGTAGAACAGAGTTGAAGTTATCCACATTGCCTTTGTTCGTGTGGAAGAGTATTATAAAAGTATAATTTATAGACAGTCATAATATCACTTTGAACAGGCCTTGTCAGCATTGAATAATTCCATAGGAAACAATTCTTATGAAAAATTCCTTAACAAAGCAAAATATTCAAATCTTGTTGATTAAAAAAAAGCAGAAATCATATTTATTTAAAGAACATAAAATCTGGCTCCAAGGAGCACATTTAACTTTGCTGGAAGTGGGATTTACCTGAACAGATGTTCTGGTACTTTTATTTGAAGTAGCAAATGAGGCCACATGTATTTGCAGAATTAGCACACATAAAAGATGAAAATTGGACGTTGTACCCATTTTCACTGTTATGGGGATTGTGCTATGAGACACCCCAGATGTTACTCTTTGGCAAACAGTTGTTATTTTTTTGTTTGGGGCTCTGAAGATTATTTTATGATTCTGGATATGTACCAAACTTTCCCTCCAAGCGTCTGGCCTAATTTAGTCAAGCAGATAATATAAATGGACTTTCTCACTAACAAGGTTATGTGTAAAGTGACAGTTCATTGTGGTTTGGGAATTCTTCATGAATAACACTGTTTTTCCCATGCAGGGTGATGTACTTCACTGTTTAATGAATGATGGCTGTTTGTTGAACAGAAGGCTCCATGTTCAACACAGAGACAAATTTCTTAATTTATACTGTGTGTTACAACTTCCTTTGGGCTCTGCTTACTTTCATTATAGGATGAGATTTTAGTAGATGCTGAAAAGCAGGCTGATTTTTATCCAACAATATTACTTGGTTAGTTTTGTTTATATTTACATGTTTACAATATCATGTTTTTTCATAACTTTAATTTATATGTTTAATGGCATTCATATTTTTTATTTATAATATTTTTATTTATTTGCTTAGCATTCAATCTATTTATTGAACCTTGGCAATAAACCAGATAGGTATTATGAATACATTTGTGTTTCATCATTCTCTCAGCTTGGTTGGATGTCCAAAGTTGCTTTCATCTAGCCAAAATATGTCAGTTGTGGAAACTTTCTTTTCTCTTCACTAATGCTCTAAGTACATAATGCCTTACTCTTCATTCCAAGGACTTAAAAAGTTCTCTGGGATATTGGATGGATGTTTCCTCACATGGGTCAAAGTGGAGTAATTTCTCTAATGAGTGGTTACATTAAAGCAGCTAGAAGTTTTGCTTTTCTGTTTCAGTCAAAAAAAAAAAAAAATTACAACCAGCCTAGCATCCACTATTAGAATTAACACTTAACATCATCCTAGTACATTTTAATCTATTATTATCCATCTATCTTTGCTGAAGTCATGTAGGTAAAATGAACAGGGATATACTGGGAACCGCCACTTTGTATTGAAGGTTTTAAACGTGGCTCTAATCTCTGCAATGCCAACCTGTGTGTATTATAGGTTCTCTTGGCTGGGAAGAGAAAGAAGCTTTAGGGGCTTCCACTTAATTGTTTATAATGCTTTTTTTCTCCATAAAGATTAGGAAACCAAAATGAGGGTTCTGTTAACTTCAAAGCAGATTCATACCAATTCTCTACTAAGAATGCGGGTAGAGCACAAGTTGGAGCTATGATTCATTGGACACTCTGTGAGACAGATTTTGGCAACAGTACATCTGTCAGTGCTATTTCATATTTTGCCAACTTAACGTGGGGGTCATGACAATGTTTCATATAATCTAGTATTGGAGTCAGTTCTAGCTTTACATGCAAGGACCTTCAAAAGATCTGGGTAATCTGTCTTCCACAGAGTGTACAGTTATTCTGATAATTGACAGAAAGTGCATTTGGAGAAGGCTGGGGTAATATTTACTGGTGGTAGTGGTACAGATTATTTTTCAAAAGAATCAACCTGTATTTCAATTGGTGGTATTTGATTGACTCAGAACTGGCCCAAAGTTCGAAACTAGATGACACTTCCATTCACTAGTTTTTATTTTTTCCTGGTTGTACAATTAAGTTATCCATTGTTGGCTTCCTATTTTATATCACGTTTATTAATGGATTCCTAGTTTCCATTTCAACCTTGCTACTTATAATAGTAATTATATCCACCTTGTCTCTGACATGTAAATAGTGTAAGTACCTTCACTTTTCTAATCCAAATTCTAACTCACGTTGAACTAGTGAGGTCTGTTACAAGGCACCATATCCTTCCTCTGGGTTGCAGAGGGCAGCCACCACAGAGCTTCACAATTTGTATGTGCCACATTAACTCATTCCTTATTGATTAATGAAGAATATATACTCTGAGACCTCCTGATGAATATAGTTAGCTGGTAGATTCTTTCATCTCAAATAAAAAAGTATGCTCACCACATGGAGCCTTTAGACGTCTTTGTAGTACACTAGGGATTTAGCATTTCTAGCATACTGAACTTTTGGATGCCTTCACAATACACTAGGGGTTGTCACCACAAAAGAGGTGGTACTTTTTGTCATATAACTGATGAGTGATCCATTTCTAGAACTCCATCACAGAGTCTGCCTCATAAAATAATTTCTTTTACCAATTTGCTTAGTCAGGTGTTTTCCTGAAAGCAGAACCTGAGATAAGCACTTAAGTGTGGCTTAAATTGTTTGAGAGGTGACTCTGGAAAGTTGGAAGGACAGAGTAGGGAGAATAATTAGGGAAGTAGCTAAAGCCAAAGACTACATTACTGAGGTCCTACCATGAGAAGTGGTGACCTAATTTACTAGACTTTCTGAGGGGTTCAGAATGCCTACTGAAGGTATCTGCCTGAAGGAGGGAAGCTGAAATATTTATCCACTGCTTCCACTGCCCTTTAGTTAAGCTTTTGTCTTCTGGTCTGTACTTCAATGTTGAATGAAGCATCAAGGAAAGTCTGGAAGGGAAAATGAAAATCCACACGTGGTTTGCACTTTAGGACCAAATTCTCAATGCAAGGTGAGTCTGAGCTTGCTAGCAACTGTCCATTATACATGTGGATGAAATAAAAAATGAATTAATGTACACGAGGCTGGGCTTTTACCCAGTACTAAGGAAAAAAGTTTTTAATACAAGAACTCAGAAAATACTGTACTCTTGAGCCATTCCTGAAGAATATTTTATGAGATTAATTCTAGCCAACCAAGACAGAACTGGGGAAACTTTAGCAAAAGGACTGCTAGAGAGAATTAAATATATTCGGCTGGAGATTAGAATAACATCAGTGGGAAAAAGGTTTTAAAAATAGTGTGTAAATATTATATATTCTGAAAAAAATAAAATAACTAGGTAATAGGTGGGTGCCAAAGCATAGTATTTAAATATGGCAAGACAAGTTGTAGGAAACAAAGTAAGGAAAGGGGGAACTGGGAACATTATAAAAAGTATGAGTAGAATAGAAAGGTTAACAACTAGGAAAAAACTAGAAAATCCTTCAATACAAAAAAGAACAAAAAATGAGCCATATGAAAGAAGAATCAAAGTAAATATGAAATAATATTATAAAGTTTTAAGCAAACATTTCAGTCCCCTCCATTAATGTAAATGGGTTTTATTGACATACTAAAGAAAGAGATTCTCAGAATGGCTCAAAAAAAAAAAAAAAAAAAAAAGAAAAGAAAAGAAAAGAATAAAGAAAAGCCTTACTCCATTTTGTATACAATAAAAATATCTAAGAAAAGTAGTTCAGAAAGGCTGAGAATGAATATACGTGCATGTACACATATATACACACATATGTAATATATACAGAACTATGTATTGCTAGTGACAGGGGTACATTCTGAGAAATGTGTCATTAGGCAACTTCATCACTGTGCTAACATCATAGAGAGTGCTTACACAAACTCAGTGCTTACTACACACCTAGGTTATGTGGTATATTGAATTTATTGCTTCTAGCGTACAACATGTTTCTGTACAGTGTGTTACTGTACTGAATACTATAGGCAATTTTAACACAATGGGAAGTATTTGTGTATCTAAACATATTAATAGAAAAGGTACAATAAAATAAAATATGGTAGAATAATCTTCCTCACCTGTCAGAGGATGCTGGTCTTGTTATCCTGGAAGATCATGTAACAACCACATCTAAGTCAATAACTTTTCAAGAGGGTACCAACTTTCCTCTTGCTCTGCCACTACCACCTACCATTACTTCCAGACCTATAACTGGAGTCAGATCTGTGCATGCCCCAAGGACAAGTTATAAGATACAATTAATTCTGAAGGAGAAAAACAGAGTTTGTTAATATAAATCACTCTTAATTTGAAGATTATGTACAAAAAATGGATTGCAATTATACTGTACAAAAGAAGACACAAAGTCCTAGTTCAGACTGAAGTTATTACTATTGATATACTTCCCAGAGACTCTGAATTATTAATAATCTATGTGGTAGAAATGGTCTCATTATGTGCTTGGCTAATTGGCCAAAGCTACACTCATGGTGGTCTATGATGAATGGATTTGAGATTAAAAATATTATTTGGTTGTGGTTTAGTGTAGAACACAAGTTTTCTCCTAATACAATCCAAGTGTACAAAGATATTTATCCTCTCAGACCAGAGTGTAAAAGTGTGAAGGAAGGACTTAGGGTGGCTAGAGGCCCAATTTGACAGATAATATTATCATTTTCTATGTGTCTCACCATGTTGTGAGAAAGGTTAATAAATGTCAGCTAAAAAATGAATTTGTACATTTTTTAACATGAAAATGTTACACCAAATTTATCATGAAGTCTCTCTGATTTACAAATTAACTGTGTCCTTTGGAAAGGTCAGAGAAAATTTTCTTTACCAAACCCTTGAAAATACACTGGAAAAGAAAATACAGACATCCATGAAAAGATCTCCAATGACATAGAAAAGCACATTCATCCTCTATAGTCTGAGAAAAAAGCTGGGAGATGCTGCCATTGTACTGGTTTGCTAATTTCAGCTTGGACAAAAGAATGCCAGTGTAGGAAACCATCAGCTTTTAAGATATCAAGATCCCTTTGAATTAAAGGAAGGCAAGTTACACGTGAGACAGACACAGCCTTACTATCATAAGGTCATATCCACAATTCTGTAAATGTTCCTCCTACTCATCTTCAAAGGGAGCTATGGTCTTTATCAGAGTAACTATGCACTCATATAAAAGAAATAAGAAAAATTAGAGGATGATTAGAGAGATCCTGATTGCCATGGCAATGTACTCGTCAGAGAGGGGGCTTAGGAATTTAGGCAAAAAAGTGTGGTTTTGGTCTATGCTTGTCTCACATTAGTTTTAATGGTATAGATGAGGCGATAAATCCATTATGTGGTTATTGCCTCCATAATTAGCACAGTTGTTACAGATTTATAATAATGGAGTATTCACCCTGTTTTCATGACTTGTGGAATGAGGGCCATAGGGATAGAAAGACTCAAGTAGAAATCCCTGGATTGTTCCCTTCTTATCATAAGGATTATTCAGAATATATAGGATGTTCTGTTACAGAATTAGAGAGACTGGGCTTGTCACTAAACCCTTGGAACATGCAGGTGTTGTGACTCTCATTACATTTCTATTTAGCTAGCACATCTGTACTTAAAGGAGACAGATGATTCTTAAAGAATGATACTGATTATTGAAAACTTAGCCTTCTGATGAATCCAATTTCAGCTGTTTTCCAGCTATATTGTCTTTATTGGAGCAAATCAACACAGGCTTTCACTTGATATATAGCCATTGAGTTGGCAATGCTTTTCAAATTTATATTAAAAAACAGTTGTTTTCACCTGCACCACTACGCCTTAGGTTTGCATCAATTTTCCTTCTCTGAGCCATCATGTAGTCTCTCCAGGCATAACTATTTTCATGAAATGGTGATCATCATCTCAGTGCATGTTTTCATTCTTTTACTTCACATGAGTGTATCCACAAATGTTAGGTATCGTCTGATAATCTACAAGCGTTATAGAAATGGTAGTCTTCTGTGACAGATTTTGGACTTTTTCCCCTTCGACATATTTCTCAGATTTTTCCATCTTGATGCATGTTAACTCTACACTATTTAAACTCCATATTTAACTTTCACATTCTAGTGTGTGTGTATATATATAATGATAATTTTAACCATTTTATATTAGGAACATTTATGTGTTTCAAAGATTTTGATAATATGAATTACACTACAATAAATATTTATGTGTTCTTGGGCACACGTGCAAAACTCCTTCTAGATTATATAACTAAACTAGAATTATTGGGTCATGAGATATGTAAATGTTAATTTTACTGTAACATTAAAAATTGTATTCATAAGTGGTTATGCAAATTTGCATTTACTGGAGTATTGTATAAAAGTTTCCATAGTTTCATAACCTTGCCAAAACTTTCTATTATAAGACTTAAATTATTTCCAATCCAATGTATATGAAATTTGGTAACAATTGTATTTCCTTAATGAATAGCAATTTTGGGCATTTTCTCTGTATTGTATGTTTATATCTTCTGTGTATTTTTCTATTAGGATGTTGGTCTTTTTCATTTTTCTTTTATATTCTAGATATTGAAGCAATGGTAAGTGGATTGCAAATATCTTCTAGTCTGTTGATTTTCTACTAATTTTATAGTGTTTCGATGACAAAGCTTTAAATTTTGTTGTTCTCTAATTTTTCAATCTTTCAACATATTTGTTCTGATTTTTAACATTTTTTCAAAATTGATACACAGTATTTGTACCTATTTATGGGGTACATGTGTTGTTTCGTTACATGCATAGAATATGTAATGATCATGTCAGAGTATTTATAATAGCCATCACCTCAAACATTTTTCATTCTATGTGTTGGGAACATTTTAAGACCTCTCTTCTATCTACTGTATAATATACAATACATTGTTGTTAACTATAGTCACGCTACTTTGCTACTGAACATTAGAACTTATTTGTTCTATCCAACTGTATGTTTGTCCCCATTAACCAACCTCTCTTCATTCCTCCTCACCCCATATTCAAACTTCCCAGCTTCTGGTAACTATCATTCTACTCTCTACCACCATGAGGTTAGCATTTTTAGCTCCCACATATGAGAGCTTATGATATTTGTTTTTCTGTGCCTGGCTTTTTCACTTAAGATAATCACCTACAGTTCCATCCATGTTGTTGCAAATGACAGAATTTTATTATATTTTATGGTCAAATAGTATTCCATTCCACATCACATATTCTTTTTTTTTTATTCTTATTTCGCATATTGTAGGGGTACAAAAGTTTAGGTTACATATGTTGCCCTTGCCTCCCCCGCCCCTGAGTCAGAGCTTCAAACACGTCCATCCCCTAGACAGTGCACATTGCACTCATTATGTAGGTATACACCCATCCCCTCCCCCACCCACATCTGCCTGACACCCGATCAATGTTATTCCTACGTGTGCTCTTAGGTGATGATCAGTGAAACCAATTTGATGGTGAGTACATGTGGTGCTTATTTTTCCATTCTTGGGACACATCACATATTCTTTATCCATTCATCCATGGATGGAAACTTAGATTGATTCCTTATTACTTTTTTTTTTTTGCTATTGTAAATAATGCTGTAAGAATGATAGTGCAGATATCCCTTTGATATACTAATTTCCTTTCTTTTGGATAAACACCCAGTAGAGGGCTTGCTAGATTTTATGGTAGTTTTATTTCTAGGTTTTTTTTGAAATCTCCACAATGTTTTCCATAATTATTGTACTAATTTACATTCTCACCTATAGTATATAAGAGTTCCCTTTTCTCTCTGTCCTCACCAGCATGTTATTTTTTGTCTTTTTCTTCATAGCCCATTCTAACTGAGGTAAAATGATATGTCATTGTGGTTTTGATTTACATTTCCATGATGATTAGTGATGTTGAATATTTTTTCATATACTTACTTTTTGGCCATTTGTATATCTTTTTTTGACAAATGTCTATTCAGATACTTTCTCATTTGCTAATAGGATTATTTGTTTCTTTGTTGTTCAGTTGAGTTCCTTTTATATTCTGTATCAGTCCCTTGTTGGATGAATAATTTGCAATTTTTTTCTCTCATTGTGGAGGTTGTCTCTTCAGTCTATTGGTTATTTCCTTTACTGTGCAGAAGCTTTTTAGTTTAATATAGTCCCATTTGTTTATTTTTGGTTTCGTTGCCTGTGCTTTTGAGGTCTTAGCCCTAAAATACTGGCATAGACCAGTATCCTAGAGTATTTTCCCTGTATGTTCTTATACTGGTTTTATAGTTTTGGTCTTATGTTTAGGTCTTTAATGCATTTTGAATTAGTTTTTATATATGATGAAGGATAGATGCCTCATTTCGTACTTCTTCATTTGAATATCAGTTTTCCCAGGACCATTTATTGAAGAAGGTATCCTTTCCCCAATGTATGTTCTTGGTGCCTTTGTTAAAAATCTGTTGGCTATAAGTACATGGATTTATTTCTGGGTTCTCTCTGGTGTTTCACTGTATCTATTGGTCTTACCCTCATTCCAATTACACTTGTATTATTTCCACATCCTATAACTAGACTGTTTATTTTTTCTTTATTTATATAGAACCCCAACATGCCATCAACCCAATAGCTGTTTTACTAATACATGTTCTCCTTAATTCTGTAGTCTTTCATTATTTCACCAGAAAGAACCTCATTCCTGACTGATTCAAGTTTCATGATCTTTACTTTTACATATATATAAATGATAAATGCAGGAGAAGAAAATTACACAACATATTTACTTGATGTTATAAGAAGTATAATTTCTAACCTAAAAGAGAAAAATAATGAAGAAGTAATGTAAAAACAAATAATTTTGCTGGAGGAAACAGGAAACTGAGTTTTTTCAGTTGCCCATTTATTTCTAAGTGAAACGGGAGGCAAATTACCTGCTGCAAAAGTAGAAAGACTATGAGAAATGTGCTAAACAGAAAGCAGAAATGGAAAAAATAGAAGTTAGATTTTTATTTCTACAGAAAATTGAAATTATAATTGCCTGTCTTTAACTCTGTTTTCAACATGGTGTGTGTGTTTGTGTTTTATTATGTACTTCACTAAGGACGATATACTGCAATTTTCTGGGAATGCAGCAGAACAAGAGAGACAGATATCATTTATCTCCAAGAAACTTAGAATCTATGAGAAGAGATAGATAATTTTTAAAAAATTGTAGTGGTAAAACAATTATTCATTTATAGTTGTAATAACTTTCTTAAAAGAAAAGCAAATTGTATAATGAGAGCATGGAATATAGTCAGTTGACCTAACCTGGTATAATTTCCTGAAGATTGATGAAAAAAAGTTGCCAGTTAAAATAAAAACACCATGGGGCAGGAGAGAAGAATATTGCAATAATTAAGTTTAGCATGTAATGGCAATTAAATGGAAAGATGTTTGTTTGTCTGCAAATAAGTAACCAAACAGAGGATCCTGAAGTGATCTACTTCTACTTCTACAGGGTTCTTTACATCTTCTAAGAATTTGAAAGATGATTTTAAATGTTAAAAATTTTGAAGAATGTCTTAAATTTTAAGATTTGGAGGAATTTGGAAGATTGAAAGACATTTAACACTACAAGCACTTAAGTGAGATGGAAATATCGACATGTTAGCAATTTAAGTCCAGCTATTCCAGAGACAATTATTGTTTTGAAAGAGAAGACAATATTATATAGGTAGAAATGTGTTTGTAGGTTATCACAATACTCCAAATAAGAAAAATGATGATAAATTATTCCTTAGAAAGAGTGAGGTAAAGGTGGTCTCTTTTTCTTTTGTTGTCAAGAATCAATATCAAAATAAATACCCTGCACTTTTCTTGGATCAATTCTAATGGGAAGGTATTCTGTATTTGTTGTTAAGGGTGATCTGCCAGATGGTGAAGTTGATCAACTCCTGCAGATGATCAAAGTCCAACAGAAGGATTGACCTAAACTTATTGGAGAAGAATTAGCACAACTAAAAGATCAGAGATTGAATAAATCTTAGAAGGAAATTATGAGGTCACCATAGAGTTGTTTAACTCAGTATGCAAAGAAGTTCCAGAATATATGTCAAGATAATCCACAGACATCAGGTACAAATCTCACTTCAGAAGAGATACAGAAGAGAAGAGAATCCTACTTTGAAAAGTAAAGTAATTGGTACAAAATTAAAATTGCTTATTTAATATATATGTATTTTAAAATGATGGTGGCTTGGGATATAATGGCAGCAGTTGGTCTCTGGTTGGGGGAAGTTAATTAGAAAGGAGTATGAGGAAACTGTTTGGAGTAATTAAATCTTATATGCTTTGATTAGATTGGTAGTTGTGTTGGGAGTATATATATCTGTCAAACTCAAACTGTACAATTAAATCATGTACATTTTAGTATGTAAATTGTGCTGCTGCCGTAAAGACAAAAGTCTCAAAAAAGTTAATTTTTATGTAAAAGTTTGACAATTGGTTGAAAGAGAGAAGTGAGAAAAATTAAGCATGACTTTCAACTTTTCTGAATAGTTGTTCTGAACAGTGATTTTGGTGTAAGGCTTGATGGTGTGTGGTAGATTAGAGAAAAGAATATATAATTACTCCAGTATTTTACTTATTGAACTTTTTGTTCCTGAGGTTATGCAGAGAGACGTGAGGAAGTGGATCTAAGAGAAATTTGTGGTTGAGTTATAAACCTAGAAAGACTTATATATATCTAGTAATTGACAACATAGGGATAATTGAGTGTGTCTAGGGATAGAATATAACACTGAAGAGAGCAGAAAATCTAGACTGAAATCTGGACGAATTTCAACATTTTAACTTTGGGCCAGAAAAAGAGACTAATTAAGTGGCAGCCATAATGATGAGAGAAAAACAATTTAAACCTCAGCTTTCAATAAGGAGAAAATGGCCAAATCAATTAAGTCTAATAAAAATTCAGAATTAATGAAGACTGAAAAGTGTCCATTACATTCAGGAAATTGGAAATTATTGATGATTTCAATGATAATAGTTGCAGAGGTATGTGGCATACAAGGAAGTCTATAATTTTTAAGTTTGGAGACATTAGAGAATATTTAAATGCTAATGGAAAGTATCTGACATGGAGTGAGATGATTAAAGTTACAGGAAAATAAGAGGTAGGTGGAGACTTAACATTATTGATGCAGAAGAAGGGGCTAAGATTTAGAAGATTAAAAGATGAGTCTGAAGATTGGCATTTTTTAAAATTGCTATTGGAGGAAATAATAATGACAAATAGAGATTAAGGTAAGTGTGCTGATTTGATGCCAAAATTGCAGGAGTTTTAACTGAATGACTTATTTTCTAAATAAAGAGCATTACAAGGTCATCCTTATAGTGTTTGGTTAGAGGCTGATCACAGTACCCGTGGTCTGACAGTCTAGAGAGGTGAGGGAGTGAGCTGACTGGAGATTTCCTTACAGAATTGAAGGTCATGTTTGAGCTCTCTAATAAACCTCTTTACATATTATATAACATAAATACATACAAGGTGAAATGCAACTAAAGTTCAAGCATGCCTTTTCTTAGAACAAGGAAATTATAATTACATAGAATTTCTATGTGGAAATGGAATGATTTACTTGTCACACTGATAATATTTTCACATATTTACTAAATATTTGTGATGGTGTGTTAAAAATATACCTGGAAAACTTTAATTGATGGTGGTGACTGAGTGCTAACACAGAAAGGGAGAGGCCAGTGCCTCTGAAAGAAGATTTCATTACATTTCCCAAGAGAAAGGGAAACGCTATGCCATGTAGGGCCGCAGGGGAAATACCTGGTTTGGTCAGGAAGAAGCAGGAGCAAGGGAAAAGTGTAGGCCAAAACCTTTATTGGGGTTTCTGCAGGAAAGGTAAGGCAGGGCAGAGTACACTGTTTAGGATTGGCCAGTTTGAGTAATTTTATGGGCTGTATGGGTGATCTCTAGTTGCCTAGGACCTGTTCATAGGGTGATTTAGGATATAATAAATATTGACCTGGTGTGTGAGAGTTAGATAAGGAGGTGGTTGAGTCTATAGATTCAGGATTGGTTAGTTAAAAGACAAGGTCCTGCCAGGCCAAGGAATTGACCAGCCCTGGTGGAGGCAGTCTGTTTTCTGATAGAAAGCTTTTTAAGAAGTGAAAAACATTATAAAACCCAGAAAATATAAAAAAAAAACCAATTAATACAAATGCTGTCAATTTATATTTTTGTGTTAGTTTTCTTTGAGTAATTCCAACTAGTAATTCTAAGTCAAAAAGAAAATTATGGCTAATTGTTTCATCCAACATTTTGAGTTTTCCAGGTTTTGTAAATATAAGGAGTAGGGAGAACAAAGAGTAAGAAGTTTAAACTAATTTGCAGAGAAGTGATTACATTAACAAAACGTGAAGTTTAACATAGGTAGAAAGAGACTGCTGGAGAAGGAGACAAAAGAGAAAATGACAGGTGAGTTTCTGAGTAAGCAAATTTGAAGAATTAGATTATGTTTAGGGAGTGGGATGTTTGAATTTGTGATTTTGTGAGTGATAAGTTTTGAATATTGATAGGTGCTAAGCAATAAGAAAGTATAACTTCATTGAAGATAATGTGTCCAAGGAGCTGAAAGGTTACAACTGGACAGATCATCAGTGCGAAATGTGAAGACATCTAGGATGATGGCAGAAAAATTGTGGTGGAAAGAAAAAGAATGTGAATTAGTGACTGAAGTCTTTAAATAATGAGAATTGGCAAGGAACTAAGTAAATGACAGAAATAAGAAGGAGAATATAATTTTCTGACTGTGATTCTGAGAGAAAAATAAAAATTTCCCACCACTGGCTTTTAATGTTTAACATAACTCATGCTGGTTTCTTTTGAATTTAGAGATAAAGATAAAAACAAAAAAGCTGAAAGAAATATTAAGCACAAAGGGTATTCTTATGCAGCTCCTTTTGAGTAGATGGTCATAAGTCTTAAGACCAGTTCAGACTGTTTTAAGCTTCCTTAATTGCCTTAGTATCCTTTAGTTAATTGTAGTACTATAGTCCCTGCCTAATGGGAAGTACTGAATATGCTTAGCCTGTATTGTATATAAATATACAATGATGCAGACAGAGCTCTGTGTCACTTGCCAGAAAAAAATTTAATGCTCCACAAACAGTCAGGCAGTGCAGATTTTACTCTCTGGAGAACTGGTGCTGCTGCCCTGGAGTGAGAGCCCTGTGTGAGTAACCTCTAATAAACAAATCTAACCCAGCAAGCTGGATTTGTCTGGATCATTTCTTTGATCTCTTGGCACCATCTCAGTTTGGAGTGTGGCTTTTCTATTAATATACCATCCTGGGATTTTTCCAAAATAGATTCTCAGTGCAGAAGGAGTAGGGGCATTTAATATAATTGGAATGACACTGGGATCAGGACCTTGATGTATGTAAGATGTGAAAGAATGCACTTGAAGTGCAAGGTAGATGGTGTAAAGGCAGTCATCATTTGAGTTTTAGAGATGGAAATAAAATTCAGAGGTGGCAAAGAGAGGGAATTAAAAAAATTTTTTGCAGAAGTTCTGAAAGGCATGAGGAAAGATTTAGCCAGGATGGGAGGAGAAAGGATTGGATACAGAGCAAGAAAGACTAGATTGTTCTAAGGATTACAGTAGACCAGAATATAAATAACAGGAAGGCGTTTTACTACATTCATCATTGACCTATAAGAGATGCATTAGGATCATGGTAAATTTCTTCTTGATGATGTCTTGGTGGTTTGTGTTTATGATGAATTGTCTGCATGCTCAGAAGGAAGTCCTGCTGTTTGTTATGGAGTGAAGTATCATTTTCTTTCATAGGAGTTGGCATCTACATGGATGCAGTAACTATGAGTGGATGAGATAAATGTTTGTTAGTCACTGTAAGATACGAAATTTCTCTAAGAATATTAGCTTTAACTTCAAAATAGATTCAAATAAGGTTATTATCAGTCTATTCCTGTTAAAAGTCTTTGTGCTAAATATTATTAAAATGATAAATCATTCCTTTCAACATAGAATTTATTAACCCTACCTTAGTGTCTGCTTCTTGGAGGACTCAAATTAACAAAGGCACCAATTTCCAATAACAGAATTAGAAATCAGAGCATTGTAAACTCTAAACAGTATCATGTCATTGCATTATAACATTGGACATATATGCTTTTGATATTCAGTCTCTGACATTGGCACTAAATGAATGAAGCTTATACTTTATATTACTATATTTAAATACAGCTTTCAAGAATTAGCACAGTAGTGAAATGATTGTTTTATACTCAAAAACTTAACTAAATTTGCCAAAATGATCTTCAGTAGGTGTGTATGTGAAATCTGTCATGAAAGTCAAAAGGTGCTAACAATACTACTTATTGCTAAATCAGGTATTAGAGTATTAGTTTAGAAAACTTGTAATTTTACACAGGCATTTCATATAAGTACGTCATGGAAACTAAAGCAAATATGTCAAGCAGTTGATGTATAATACATCCTCACAAAAGTATGTTTTAATGTATTCTTTCATGCCAAAAAAAAGACCTCTTTGAAAAGAATAGATAAAAAGAAATCATGGTGGTCACAAATAAGATAGGCATGGAAAAATAAACTCATGAAACAAAATGTAATTGCCATAGAAAATATTTGCAAAAGATATCTGATAAAAGGCTGTTATCACAAATAAACTACTCAACTACGCTACTCAAATACACTACTCAAATACGCTACTCAACACTAAGAAAACTAACAACTTGATTAAAAAATGGGCAAAACACATGAACAGATAACTCATCAAAGAAGATATTCAGATGTCAAATAAGCATACAAAAAGAGACTCCACATCATATATTATCAGGGAAAGTCAAACTAAAACACTACCACATAGCATTACACACTTGTTAGAATGGCAAAATTCAGAACACATAACGCAAAATGCTGGCAAACTTATGGAGCAACAGGAACTCCCAAACATTGCTGGTGGGAATGTAAAATGGTACAGCCACTTTGGAAGACTATGTGGCTGTTTCTTACAAAACTAAACATATTCTTATCATACCATTCAGCAATTGTACTTGTTGGTATTTACTCAAATAAATTGAAAAATATGTCCACACAAAAACCTGCACACAGATGTTTATAGTAGCTTTATTAATAATTGACAAAACCCATAAGCAACCAGATGGCCTTAAGCAAGTGAATGGGTAAACTGTGGTACATCCAGATAATGGAGTATTATTCAGCAATAAAAAGAAATGAGCTATCAAGCCACAAAATATAGAAGAACATTAAATTCATATTACCAAGTTAAAAGGGCAATCTGAAAATGCTACATAGTATATGATTAAAACTATATGATATTCTGGAAATGGCAAAACTATGGTAAAAAGATCATTGGTTGCTAGGAGCTAAGGGGAGGGCACGGATAAACAGGTGGAGCACAGAGGATTTTTAGGATATTCAAACTGTTTATTATGATTTGATAATGGTAGAAGCATATCATTATACATTTGTCAAAACCCATAGAATATGCAACACTAAGAGTGAACTCTAAGGTAAATGGACTTTGGGGTAATAATTTTGTGCCATTGTAGGTTCATCAATTAACAAATAATACCACTCTGGCTGGAATGTTGGCAGTGGGAAAGGGTGTATATGTGTGGATGAAGGAGATATATGGGAACCCTTTACATTTTGCCCAATTTGCTGTGAATCTCAAACTTCTCAAAAAATAAAGTCTATTTTTAAAAATCAAGCAATAAAGATAATCCCCTGATAAAGATTCAAATACACAAATCACAAGGTAATCTCATGCCATTATATATAAAACACCCCTCAAACAAATGGACTTTTCATAAAAAGGCTCAGAGTGAATTTGCTAGACTAGTTAAGAATTACAGTTAAAAAAAGGAAGCAATTGTCTAAAAAATACATTTTTTCTACCTATTAAAAAATCTAACTGGAATGAGCAGTTTTTAGAAGTTTAATTCTCTCCAAGAGGCAAAGAAGGAAACATTAGCTGTACCTTTTCAAACTTTGTTTTCTTATTTCCAACTAACTGCTTTGCAAATACTTCAATGAACATGTGCTGAATCCATTATTAAGTTAAAAATGCAAAATGGAAACTTTGCAACAAACACCACCATTCAGACTTCAATGAAATAATCTAGGATTTGAGGTGATTAAATCTATAGGCTCATTTAAGCCCTTTACTTTTTCTTTCTGTTCTATGATCAATGTACTTTTATGATATTATACTTATAGTCATGTGCTGCATAACATTTCAGTCAATGATAGATTGTATATACGAAGGTGGTTGCACAAGATTGCAACGGAGCTGAAAATTTTCTATCACCTAGTGATGTTATAGCTGTCTTAACGTCGTACTGCAATGTACTACTCATGTGTTTTGGTGGTGCTGGTGTAAAAAAAACCTACTGTGCTGGCAGTCATAAAAGTATAGCACAATTAGGTATAATACATAATACTTGACAATTATGATAAAATAATGTTAGATATATTTATGTATTTACTATACTATACTTTTATTATTTTAGAGTGTATGCTTTCTAATTATAAAAAAAAAGTTAACTGTAAAACAGCATCAGGCAAGTTCTTTAGGAGGTGTTCCAGAAGAAGGCATTGTTATCATAAGAGATGACATTTCCAGGCATGTAATCTCCCCTGAACATCTTAGAGTGGGACAAGATATGGAGGTTAAAGACAGTGATATTGATGATCCTGTCCCTGTGTAGACCATGGCTACTGTGTGTGTTTGTGTCTCAGTTTTTAATCAAAAAGTTTTAAAAATTAAAAAATAGAAAAATAAGGATATAAAGAAAGAACATTTTGTCAAGCTGGACAAAGCTTTTGTATCTTAAGCTAAGTGCTACTATAAGAGCCAAAAAGTTTTTACTTTTAAAAAGTTACAGTAAGCTAAGGTTAATTTATTATTATTATTATTTTATTCAGGATATTATGGGGGTACAAACATTTTGGTTATATGTAAATAATTCTATGGTTCATCTGGAACCAGAGAAGACCTCATATAGCCAAAGCAATCTTAAGCAAAAAGAACAAATTGGGAGGCATCAGTCTGCCAGTCTTCAAACTTTACTAAAGATTAAATTATTATTAAGAAGGAAGAAAAATGTTTTATGATATTAGTGTAGCCTAAGTGTACAGTGTTTATAAAATCTGCACTAGTGTACGGTAATGTCCTAGGCCTTCACGTTCACTCACCACTTACTGACTCACCCAGAGCAACTTCTAGTCCCATAAGCTGCATTCATGGTAAGTTCTTCTTTACAAACCATTTTTGATCTTTTATACTGTATTTTTACTGTACTATTTTATGTTTAGATATATTTAGATACACAAACACTTGCATTATGTTATAATTGTTTACAGTATTCAGTACAGTAACATGCTGTACAGATTTATGGCCTAAGAAAAATAGGCTATACCATAAAGCTTAGGTGTGTAGTAGGCTACACCATCTAGGTTTGTGTAAATACGCTCTATCATGTTCACACAACAATAAAATTACCTAGCAACTTATTTCTCAGAACTTATTCCCGTCATTAAGCGATACAAGACTGCATTTCCATATTGTGTTAGGGAAGCCATAGAAGCTAATTGCAGAGATGAATTCCTATCACCCATAATAGCAGGTCTTAATTCTTCTACACACGACTATTTACTGCATTGAGCCATGGGGATCTATTAGCTAAATACTTCACATGATTATTTTTTCACTGAGTTCTAGATGTCATTTGAGGTTTCAGAGTGCTGACTAAATGGCACGTCTTGGTCATTAGTGTCTCTCAGGATATCATTTTCCTTATTAATGTTTTGGACAAATAGAATGTTAAGGTATTGATTCCATTTGCTCCATTATAAATAAAGACATATGTAATAGAAATTAAACTTTGATGGTAAGATAGAGTTATCCTAAAGTCGAACAGGGACTGTTCTATTTTTATCCCAGGAATGCCATGGTATTGAATTTTGTCCAAATAAGAATGACATGGGCTATCTAATAATTTGTAAAGTGTTGTTTGTAACCCCAAGTTTGAAACCTAAGACAGTCCCCTGGGCCAGCTCGTTTAAAGTTATACCTATGTGGACTGATAACAGAGACCTGGTTTAACCAGTCACAAAGCCTGGCTTGACTGCATAATCCCACTAGAAAATATTGCCCAAGCATTCCTAAAACCAAGATTTCTCATGCATATCTTGGTAATTCATAGTCCAGAGACAAAGTGTGACCTGTGCAACTAAGAAAGAGTCCTGTGGAACTGTGTCTGGAAGCCTTTTGGCTGCAGATGCAAGCGCCTGTGCTTTCTTTCTCCTGCTGTCCCATATTTATTACCTTGATTCAAGCCTATCATTAGCACACCCTGAGAAGTCCTGTGAGTTCTTTCAATTACCTGACCCTGGGAAATTGTTACAGATGGCCTTAAGAAACATAGCTAATAATTTCTTTAGATTGAGCTCTAAGTATATTTTCTCCCAGTATTAAATTTCTACTAGATAAAACATTTTACAAGAAGTATTTGATAAAATTCAACATCCTTTCTTGATAAAAACTCTCAGCAATTTAGTTATAGAAGAAAAATTCTTCAACATAATAAAGGTCATTCATAGAAAACCCACAGCTAACATCATAATCAATGGGGAGAAATTGAAAGCTTTTCCTCTGAGAATCAGTACAAGGTGAGGATGCCCACTCTCACCACTTCTATTCTACATCGTACTGACATCCAAATCAGAACGGAGGAAGTAAACTTATCCCTATTTGCAGATGAAATAATGCATATGTGGAAATTTCTGTATGTGGAAATATCTAAAGACTCCTCCCTGCCCCCCAAAAAAGTTAGAACTAGTAAGTGCATTAATTAAAATTTCAGGATACTAAATCAAGATACAAAACTCAGTTGCTTTTCTTTACACCAATAATGACCTATCCAAAAAAGAAATCAAGGAAATAATTCCTTTTACAATAAAATAAAAAGAATAAAATACATAGGAATAAATTTAATAAAAGAGATTTAAGATAGGTATTCTGAAAACTGTAAAACATTAATGAAAGAAATTGAGGATCTCAAAATTTATTCCTCTTGTGCAGCTGTAACTTTGTACCCTTTGACCAACAAGTCCCTATTCTCTTGCATCTCTCCATGCTCCCTCCTTAATTTTAATTTATTACATTTATGTAAGTCTCAGTTTATCACCATATGTCTATATGTCCATATCTCCATATGTCTGCCCTCCTAGTTTAGGCCTTCATTGAGTCACTTATTTATCACAAACGCCAACAGAACTTTAACCTGCCTCCAGTCTAGTTTCCTTTAGGGACTATTCATAGTCATGTAAACCTATCTTCTATGTAGACACCAGTGTGGGGGTGTGTGTGTAGGGGGGGATGCATGCACATGTGTTTATATTAAAATACTGTCCTACAACTCTGATTTTTAAAATCCTTCAATGGAACATCCTCTTTCTCAAAATAAAATTTGTGTCATGCCATAAAATGTTCTTTATGATAAAATTTCTGTCCACATTTCTATGGTTCACTTCTTGGATTTGTTCATATTACATTTAATACCAAACTACACACCAGTTTGATTGTACCATAACTGGACCTTCATGCCTATATATTGAATTAATCTTCTTACTCAAACTGTTTTATTTTTTATTTGTTATTTCATTGTCCAACTTGTACTCATATTTCAAGCTATAGCTCAGGTTGTACTACTTTGAAAGCTCCTATGATTGCTGAATGTGAACTTTGATTTAAATTGTCTATAACATTTTAGATGATCTTGTAAGGATATTTATTAATGACTCTGAGCTTAAATTTCTGCATCTGTAAACGGAGAGATTCCTTCACGGAGAGGTAACTATGAAGAGCCGAATGAATATTGATTGTAAAATTGAAAAGTTTCTAGTCTGGTGAATTATGTGCTTTTCCAGTGGCAAGGATAAAATTGGAAATAAAGATTGTAAAAGAAACTTAATTTCTGGAGATTTTTTCAAATTGTAAATGAACTAATTAAGAATGGCTTCATGAAGGAGTTGAAATTTGTGTTGGGCCTTGAAGGGAGGTTAAAGTTTTGCTGGATAGAAAGATATGACAGGAAATTGAGTATTCAGTAGTTAGCTAGAAAATGTAACTGCAGTTTGTTAGAGGGGCCATATACTGGAGACAAAGCTGTCAAAGTCTACATTTAAAGAAGATAATTGAAATCATGGGGGTGAATAAAACTATTGAAAGAAAGTATGTGCATGAAAAAGAAGAACCCCAAACAGAATTAAGTATAGAAACTGAAAGAGTAAGGAAGAGAACAGAAGTATTATGGACAGTAATTGTTATGAAATAATAGATAAAAATAATGGAAATCATAACAATCCAACCTCTTAGGTTAGGGTGAACAGAGTTTTAAGAAAATTAGAAGAGAAAATAGTGTCAAAGGATGCAGAATGGTCAAAGAAGATAAAAACTGAAGAAAACCGCACAAATATTAGCTTCAGCAAATAGAATGCAGGTGACTGTGGCCATGCCTCACTAAGTAGGTATGCCTAGTATGAGAATGAATCTGCTTAAGAAATGGAAAGTGTTTGAAGAGTTGGAGACAGGCTCACCATATTTTGATTATGAAAGAGATGACAGAAGTGTGATGCTAGTCAGAGAGACAACAAAGTGAAAATTTTTTTTTTTTTTTTTTTAAGATAAGAAGGATCTATTCAATTTCACAAGAAAGTGTATTCCACACTGATTAAGTTTAATGGATATAGTGGCATTACTGCCTTGTTTCTTTATATCCTAGGGCTTTTCAGTGACCTTTTCAGATTTTTATTGCTTAGCACCCACTGGGTTGTTTTTGTTTTCCTTCTTTTGTTGTTTTTTTAACCTCTTGCATGACTCTGGAATATGTCATAACTATTTAAAGAGTGTGCATATGGAAATATCCTTGAATTTTCTGAAGCGTTTAAAATTTAAAATATGACTAAACAACAAAAACATATGTAGTTTGTGTGAAACATCCCTGTTTAATATTCATGCCTGAACAAAGAAGTGATTGTTAGTATCTTAGAATAAAGCCAGAACCATCTTGTGTCACATGGGTTACATTCTCAAATAGAAGCTTTGAGGAATATTCTAAAGTCTAGTATAGTAAATCAAACACCTTCAACCAGCCTAGATGAGTATTTAGTTTGTGATTTAATTAATTTAGAACTTTTTATATGACTATTTGAACTTCAGTTCTGAAGTTCAAATGAGAAAAAAAGCCTACATTTGGAGATCAAAGATGGCGGAGTGGTGGTGACGGCCTGAATCTGCGCTCCCGGGAAGGAAGGCATCGATCCAGACCTGCCACAACGCTAGAAGACCGCTCCCACACAGGAACAGCGGTGTGAATCCACAGAGAATCAGCGTGGGACAAACAGAGCGAG
Source organism: Eulemur rufifrons (assembly GCF_041146395.1). Classification (NCBI taxonomy): domain Eukaryota; kingdom Metazoa; phylum Chordata; class Mammalia; order Primates; family Lemuridae; genus Eulemur; species Eulemur rufifrons. The sequence continues at coordinate 79,824,827 of NC_090984.1, forward strand.
TGAGGTCTGAGGTGAACGAATATTAGGAACGCGGGACAGACACTAGCCAGCGGAGCGCGGGTCGGATACACCCGCCCCCAGCCGGGGCGGGTGCAGCCTCTCGGGAAAGCGGCTTGCCCTCCGCTCCCAATTGAATAGAGCCCTGACCCAGGCCAGCGCAGAATCACTGAGGGATACGTGGCGCATTGGAGACAGGAGGCTTTTTTGCGAAATTACCTTAGAACCTGGGGGATCTCAGCTGAGACAGCGCTTGGCGAGGAGGGACGGATCTGCCCCAGGGCGGAAAAACACAAAAGACTCCCGGACAGCAAATAGCGTCGTACCCCGTGCTGCCTTTTTCGGCAGTTCTCCAGCCGGTCACCCCCGGTGCGTGTCCTTGCTGGCCAGCCCCTGGGCAGTGGCGGTCTCTGCCTGCCGGGGAGCCGGTCCCCTCCAGCCCCGGAGCTCGGCAGGCGCCATCTTGAAAGCGAGGGCGAAACGGCTTGGGAGCCAAAAAGTGCCCAGCGGCTCTTTCTGCCCGTGCTTCCTTTTTTGGCGGTTCTCCAGCCGGTCACCCCTGGTGTGTGTCCTTGCTCGCCAGCCTCCGGGCAGTGGCGGTCTCTGCCTGCTGGGGAGCCGGTCTCCTCCAGCCCCGGAGCTCTGCAGGCGCCATCTTGAAAGCGAGGGCGAAACCGCTCGGGAGCCATAAAGTGCCGAGCGGCTCTCTCTGCCCGGCGCCCTCCGCTGGTCTCTGAACCAACGCCAGGAGTGCGGGATATGCCGGGGCCGTGCTCGGGGTGAAGGGGCAGAGCTGCGCTAAGGCAAAAAAAAAAAAAAAAAGCCCACGAACAAGAAGAATAGGCTCGCCGAACTGTATATTTTATTCTTGGTAAATTTCTTCTGGGTTTTGTTTGTTTGTGTTTGTGTTTGTTTTTGTTTTTTTTGGTTTTGTTTTTGTGGGGTTTTTTTTTTTTTTTTTTTTTTTTCCTTTTCTTTTCTTTTTCTTTTTTTTTCCGGCGGCTCACGAGCCAGACAGCCCCGGCGGGCACCTTTGCCCTCCGGGCCTCTGGCTGCCGCGCCTTTTTGAGCGCGGAGGTTGGACCCCCACCACCCTCGGAGCTGTGCGGGCGCGCAGACGCCATCTTGAAATCCACTGCGAAACCGCCCGGGACCCAGCAGGGCAGGCGTGAAGGGGCGGAGCTGCACTAAGGCGTAAAAACAAAAACATCTAATGGCCGCTCTGGACCCAGCCGGGGCAGAGCTGTGCTAAGGCGTAAAACAAACAAACAAACAAAAAAACATTGAGTCGCTGAATTATATACTTCAGATTTGTGTATCTTTCTGCCTTGCGGTGTGGTGAGGTGCTATGTAGTTTGTTTTTGTTCATTTTTGTTGGCGTTTTTGGTGTTTTTTGGTTTGGCTTTTTGCATTTTTCTTTTTTTTTTTCTTTTTTTTTTTTCTCTTTTTCTTTCTTTCTTTTTCTTCTTTTTTTTCTTTTCTCTTTCGTTTTCTCCTCTTTCTTTTCTTTCTTTCCTTTTCTTTTTTCTTTCCTTTTCTTTTTTTTTTTTTTTTTTCCTTCTCTTTCTCCTCTCTTTTCGCCTTCTAACTGGGGACCCACGGTGAGCTTTGGAACGGGCCAGGTCCCTGGCTCTGGTACATACCGGATCCTGAGCAGTCACCCGCAGGGCCGGAGATCTGCAGGCACGCAATCGCCATTCTAGGGCCCACAGCCAAGTCACTGCGGAGCAATAGGGTACCAAGAGGCTCCCTGGACGGCCCTCTCCCCTGGTCCACGGACCTTATATAGGATCCCCGTGGAAGTGTAAACACTGAATACTTCTCCAGAAGCGAGAGTGTGGAACCTGATCCCTGGGGACATTGGACCAAGATAGACTTTTGCCCGTGGGAGCTACAGCAACTGGGGCGCTGAGCAAGCGAGGTCACCGTCCTCTCCCCATAGCTAGTATCTTGCCTGCAGATAGAGTCAGAAACCTCCCTTATAGAGGAAGAACCAAAGGGAAACAAACAAGCAAAGAGAATTTCGGTCTACTATAAGTGTGGACCCTGCCTGCCTTCTGAAAGACCACAACACAGTGTTCTAACTCACCAAAGCGGTCCTGGATCACTCCAATCCTCTAGGATTGGACCCATCGGAAGCAGTCCCCCAACGGAAACAGAAAAATCTCTAAACAATACACAACAGTCTCCCCCTCTTGCCAAAAGAAGCAACATACATAGACTGTTTCACAGCCTAAGAATAGAGCACAAAGAGTCCTGTTAACCAGACTAAATCTATAAGTAAAGATCCAACGATAAATCTAGATGGGAAGGGCCCAGCGAAAAAACACGGAGAGCACAAAGAATCAAATGGAAAGCTCATCCCCAAAGAGAAATACCAGCTCCCAACCATCTGACACAAACCAGACTCAAAACACCAACATGTCACAGGAAGAATTCCAATTATGGATTATAAACAAGCTGAATAATATACAAGAATCAATGGATAAACAACACAAGGAAAACACAAAAAAATACAGGATTTGGAGGAAAAATTCACTAAAGAAATTGAAATATTGAAGAAAAACCAAACTGAACTCCTAGAAGTGAAGAATTCACTCAGAGAGCTACAAAACACTGTGGAAAGTCTCAAGAGCAGGGTAGATCAAACAGAGGAAAGAATCTCAGAAATTGAAGATAACTCCTTCAACTAAATAAGTCAGTCACAGAGATAGATCGAAAAAGTAAGAGAAATGATCTGAGTCTTCAAGAAATGTGGGATTATGTGAAGAAACCTAACTTGAGAGTTATTGGCATTCCTGAGGATGAAGAAGATAATAAGCAAGGATTGGACAAGCTATTTGAAGACATAATCGAGGAAAATTTTCCAGGCCTTGCCAATACTCTAGACATACAGATTCAAGAAGCTCAAAGGACCCCTGGGAGATTCATAGCAAATAGGAAAACACCACGCCACGTAGTCATCAGGCTGACCAAAATATCCACTAAAGAGTCACTTCTCCGAGCTGTAAGGAGAAAGAAACAAGTAACTTACAAAGGAAAACCCATCAGAATTACTCCAGATTTCTCAGCTGAAACCTTACAAGCAAGAAGAGGTTGGGGCCCCATTTTCACGCTTCTGAAACAGAATAATGCCCAGCCTAGAATCTTGTACCCAGCTAAGCTAAGTTTTCTATATGAAGGACAAATCAAGACATTCTCAGATAAACAAAGGTTGAGGGAATTCACCAAGACAAGACCAGCCCTCCAAGAAGTACTCCAAAGAGAATTACACACGGATCAGCACAAGAAAGATCCACGAATGTAAAACTACTCAAGAGCTAAAGATCAAATTGCAGATACCACAATGGCCCAGGAGAGAAAACATCACAATGAAGTTCTACCCAACAAGCTGAACAAAAAACTGTCTCACTTATCAGTTTTCTCAATAAATGTGAATGGCTTGAACTCCCCGCTCAAGAGACATAGACTGGCCCAATGGATAAAAAAACACAATCCAAGTATCTGCTGTCTTCAAGAAACTCACCTAACCTGCCAAGATGCATTTAGACTGAAAATAAAAGGATGGAAATCGATATTTCAAGCAAATGGTAACCAAAAGAAAGCTGGTGTGGCAATCTTAATTTCCAATAACTTAGCTTTCAAACCAACAAAAATAATAAAAGACAAAGATGGCTACTACATACTGATTAAAGGCACAATTCATCAAGAAGCCATGACTATACTCAATATATATGCACCCAACCTAGGTGCACCTAGATTCATAAAGCAAACCCTACTAGATCTCAACCAAATGATAGATAACAATACTGTAATAGCTGGAGACTTTAACACCCCACTGACAGTACAGGACAGATCCTCTAAACAGAAAATAAACGAAGACATAATGGACCTAAATAGAATGCTAGAACAAATGGGCATGGCTGACATCTATAGGACATTCTACCCAAAGTCCACAGAATATACATTCTTCTCATCAGCTCACGGGACATTCTCTAAGATTGACCATGTCCTAGGACATAAATCATGTCTTCAAAAATTCAAAAAAATAGAAATTATACCATGCATCTTCTCAGATCACAGCGGAATAAAAGTAACAATGATCACAAACAGAAACCCTCACTCTTACTCAAAGTCATGGAAGCTAAATAACCTTCTCCTGAATAATTATTCTATAAAAGAAGAAATCAAGATGGAAATCAAAAATTTCTTTGAATTAAATGACAATGGAGATACAACTTATCAAAATCTATGGGATGCAGCTAAAGCAGTCCTGAGAGGAAAATTCATATCCATAAATGCCTATATCAAAAAGACAGAAAACATGCAAATAGACAACCTAACGAATAGACTCAAAGAGCTGGAGAAAGAAGAACAGAACGATCCCAAACCCAGCAGAAGGCGAGAAATTACTAAGATCAAATCAGAACTAAATGAAAAGGACAACAAAGAAACTATAAGGGAAATTAATAAAACAAAAAGTTGGTTCTTTGAAAAGATAAACAAAATAGACACACCTCTGGCTAGACTAACCAAGAGCACAAAAGTAAAATCTCTAATAACCTCCATTAGGAACATGAAAGGAGAAATCACAACCGATGCTACAGAGATACAAGATATCATCTATGAATTCTACAAAAATCTTTATGCACACAAACTGGAGAACGTGGAGGAAATGGACAAATTTTTAGAAACACATAGTCTTCCCAGGCTCAACCAGGAAGAAATAGAGTACCTGAACAGACCAATATCAAGAAATGAAATCAAAACAGCAATAAAAAACCTTCCCAAAAAGAAAAGCCCTGGTCCAGATGGGTTCACACCTGAATTTTACCATACATACAAAGAAGAACTGGTGCCCATCCTACATAAACTATTCTCCAATATTGAGAAGGATGGAGTTCTCCCCAACACGTTCTACCAAGCCAATATAACATTAATACCAAAACCTGGAAAGGACACAACAAAAATAGAGAACTACAGACCAATTTCCCTCATGAATATAGATGCAAAAATTTTCAATAAAATACTAGCAAATCGAATCCAAGTACTTATCAAAAAAGTAATCCACCACGACCAAGTGGGCTTCATCCCTGAGATGCAGGGGTGGTTCAACATACGTAAATCTATAAATGTAATTCACCACATAAATAGAAGCAAAAACAAAAACCATATGATACTCTCATTAGATGCAGAAAAAGCATTTGACAAAATTCAACACCCTTTTATGACAAAAATGCTTAACAAAATAGGCATTGATGGAACCTACCTAAAAATGATACAAGCCATATATGACAAACCCACAGCCAACATCATACTGAATGGGGAAAAACTGAAAGCACTCCCACTTAGAACTGGAACCAGACAGGGCTGCCCATTGTCTCCATTACTTTTCAACATAGTATTGGAAGTCCTTGCGAGAGCTATCAGGCAAGAGAGCAGAATCAAGGGAGTCCAAATAGGGAAGGAAGAGATCAAACTCTCACTTTTTGCTGATGATATGATGTTATATCTGGAAAACCCCCAGGATTCAACCAAGAGACTCCTGGAATTGATTAACGAATACAGCAAAGTCTCAGGCTACAAAATTAATATACACAAATCAGAGGCATTTATATATGCCAATAACAGTCAATCAGAAAACCAAATTAAAGACTCAATACCCTTCAAAACAGCAACAAAGAAAATAAAATATCTAGGTATATATCTAACTAAAGAGATAAAGGACCTCTATAAGGAAAACTATGAAACACTGAGAAAAGAAATAGCAGAACTTGCAAATAGATGGAAAAATATACCATGCTCGTGGATTGGAAGAATCAACATTGTTAAAATGTCTATACTACCCAAAGTGATCTACAGATTCAATGCAATCCCTATTAAATTACCAACATCATTCTTTACAGACATAGAGAAAATAATTATACACTTTGTATGGAATCAAAGAAGACCCCGTATAGCAAAAGCAATTTTAAGCAACAAAAACAAAATGGGAGGTATTAATTTGCCAGACCTCAAACAATACTACAAGGCCGTGGTTCTTAAAACAGCCTGGTATTGGCACAAGTGCAGGGACACAGACCAGTGGAACACAACAGAAAATCCAAATATAGAACCATCCTCATATAGTCACCTAATTTTTGACAAAGCGGGAAAGAATATACCCTGGGGACAAGAATCCCTATTCAACAAATGGTGCTGGGAGAATTGGTTAGCCACTTGTAGAAGACTGAAACAGGACCCACAGCTTTCACCTCTCACCAAAATCAAATCACGGTGGATAACAGACTTAAACCTTAGGCGTGATACAATCAGAATTCTAGAAGAAAATGTAGGAAAGACTCTTACAGACATTGGCCTAGGCAAAGAATTTATGAAGAAGACCCCCAAGGCAATCACAGCAGCAACAAAAATAAATGAATGGGACATGATTAAATTAAAAAGCTTCTGCACAGCCAAAGAAACAGTCCAGAGAATAAACAGACCACCTACAGAATGGGAAAAAATTTTTGCATACTACACATCAGATAAAGGACTGATAACAAGAATCTATTTAGAACTCAGGAAAATCAGCAAGAAAAAATCAAGCAACCCTATCAAAAAGTGGGCAAAGGACATGAATAGAAATTTTTCAAAAGAAGATATAAAAATGGCTAACAAACATATGAAAAAGTGTTCAACATCTCTAATCATCAGGGAAATGCAAATCAAAACCACAATGAGATATCACTTAACCCCAGTGAGAATGGCCTTTATCAAAAAAACCCAAAACAACACATGTTGGCGTGGGTGTGGAGAGACAGGAACACTAATACACTGCTGGTGGGACTGCAAACTAGTGCAACCCCTGTGGAAAGCATTATGGAGGTATCTTAAACAGATTCAAGTAGACCTGCCATTTGACCCAGCAATCCCATTACTGGGCATATACCCAAGGAAAAAAGGTCATTCTGTAACAAAGACACATGTACCCGAATGTTTATAGCAGCACTATTCACAATAGCAAAGATGTGGAAACAACCCAAATGCCCATCAATACATGATTGGATTAGTAAACTGTGGTATATGTATACCATGGAATATTACTCAGCTATAAGGAATGATGAAGATACGACATCTCTATGGTTCTCCTGGAGAGAGTTGGAACCCATTATATTGAGTGAAGTATCCCAAGAATGGAAAAACATGCATCACATGTACTCACCAGAAAATTGGTTTCCCTGATCATCACCTAAATACAAATCTGGGAACGACACCAATTGGACATCAGACTGAGGTGGGGGGTGGGGGAGGGGATGGGGGTATGCCTACACAATGAGTGCATTGCGCACTGTTTGGGGAGTGGTAACACTTGAAGGTGCTGACTCGGGAAAGGGGGGGTGGGGAAAAAATATGAAACTATTGTTTTTAACTTGCACTGTTCACTTAATAATTTATCATGAATAAAAAAAAAACATGAATCAAACATGAAATGTTAAAAAAAAAAAAAGCCTACATTTATTGGATTTAATGGTACCACTATTTATACAAAAATTCCTTCTTCTACTAATGTGATTGCAATGCAATTCCTCAGATTTGACCTTGTGCTATTTTGCCTCGGTAGCTCAAACCTACTGTTTCTACTGAATCGAATGTCTTGCTTTTGTTCTCAAAGCTTCTATTTGAGAATGATGTCCACTTATGATCAAAGCCAGTTCTTGTTGATGCATTGCTTACTTTTTTAAAATATTCATTCTTTAAAAGGTGACATGATGTCTTTACATTCTTATCTTTTATATGTTTTAAGTAATATTTAACTTATCTACAATGTCTTGGGCAAACCTCATTCCAATTCCATTAATGACAACAACTATGTAACAGATTCTGTACTAAGCAATTTCAATAAGAGTACTATAAGAAAGGTAATATTATTATTGTTAATTTATAGATGAGGAAATTGGGAAATGGAGATGGTCAAAGGCTTACCCAAGATCTTATATCCAGTAAATAACAAAGCTTGATTCAGAGGCTCAGTGTGTCATGGTAATGAAATTGTTTTTCATCCTGTAGGGTGTGGGAAATGGTAGGTGAATTTTTGTTTTACAAAGGTCATTGTGGGAGCTGTTTCGTTTGAAACAGGTTAAGACAAGAGTCAGGAAGCCAGTTAGGCGGTTACTGAAATAACACAAGTAGGAAACAATATAGCTGAAACAAATGTCTTGACTGTGAATTGGGGAAAAGGACTCATATTCTGGGGATACTAAGGAGTTAGTCTAGGGAAGACTAGATGACTGACTGCACTCAAGATATGAAGATGAAAAAGATGCCCAGAATGACTGTGAAGTTGGCGGTGGGCAACTGGCTGAAGGTTGACAGTTTGCATTTTGATGATTATTATAAAAAGACCAGTTAGGAAGGAATGATGACCAGTAAAGCTTTAGACATGTTAAAATTAAATTGACTCTGGGACTTCCAAATATAAATATCCAGTGGATAGTTTAACATAAATGTCCGGAATTCAGAGAAAAGGTCCAGTTGAATGTCAGGTTTGAGCATCAACAACAGGGATGTGGTAGATGACTACTAGACGTAAATTAAACCATCCAGGGATAATTTATAGAGTATGAAGAAAAATGTTTGAAGACTAAACAATCAACATGTCTGACATGAGGCCCCAAGACCCTATGAAAATTATCTAAATACAAAAAAATTAAGAAAAGAGAGCATTTCACAAGTGGGTTGTAAGCAGTGCTGAATTTTGAGTCAGGTGTTGATTTTAGGCAAGGTAAAGACTGAAAATAGCCAATGGCTATGGTAACTAGAAAGGTTTTGGTGACCTTTCTATCAGTTTCAGGGATTTAACAGATGCTATACTTAGTGGAATAAGGAGTAATTGGAAGGAGAGAAAGTTGGGACTATGAATATTAGCTACCAATTACACCTATAGCAAGCAGAGGAGTATTTAAGATGGCAAGAAAGTGTGTGTGTGTGTGTTTTATCTATGAAAAATTGTACCTACTGAATTATATAGACAAAGAAGACTTTATTCAAGACTACTGCAACAGAGGAGAGTTAAGACTATTGGAATGGAGGAGAAAGATGGAACTGAATGACACTGAAAACAAAGGCAGGAGGATTTTTAAACCCTGGGGTAAGCTGACAGGAAAGCACTAGAGGGCATTCAGAGGAGGTGAATTAGGTTCCTACCTTCCCACAGAGACCAGGAGATAGAGGTCCTATCTCTATCTTTCTTGAACAAAGGGATGACTCCCACACCCTTGAAAAAGACATCCCTAGGTGGTATGAGATTTATATCTCAAAGGATCAAAGACAGGATTTATAATTGTAAATTTTCTAAAGTAAATGCTCTAAGAAAATGGAGGTGAGGGGCCTATAGTCAGGAAAAAGCTTGCCTAAAGTTTATCTAAGCTGAGGGGAACCTTTGGGCAGTCTTGGTCAGTGTGTATACATACATGTGTGCACTAAGATCAGACATTTTAAACTAAGGCCAAGAACCTGGGTGGAGGGTTCTTTGGATTGAGTTTTCAGAGGAAGCAAGATGAGTGGGAGGGTCAAGATTTGGCAGGAAAAGAACAACCCATATCTTTATATTTGTGGAAAAGCATGAGAGTGGGTGCTAATATAGTTAATTTTAAATGGAAAAACAGGAAATAAAGGAAGTTCCCAGTGATGGGCCTATCAAGGATTTTAGCTCAATAGTGATCTACACTTACATGTAAACAATAAGCTATTTCCTAACTTCTGAGATCATGCACAAAGAGGTCTTAAAGGAGAGAAGAGGAGAGAGGCAATTTTGGAGCTAGAGGCATCTAACAGGTGATTAGCTTTAAAAAACCCTAGGATATGATGGAAGACCAGGTAAGTAAGAAAGAGGAAATGCTTACAGAAGAAAAACTAGGGACCATAGTATTGATTCATTCAAAATATGTGAGACAAACTACCTATAACCATGCTGAGTGCAGGGCACATAAAAAGCTATAAGATGGACAGGCAAGCAATGATCAACAGATCATGCAGAAAAAAAATCATTTAGTTATATTGGGCAGAGGACTGCCCGATAGGAGTGGATAAGAGACAAGTTTTTCTTAGAACTGAATATTATACCTTTGCTTCCCATCAGGAGAGGGAAAAAAATCTATTAAGGCAGAAAAAAGCAATGGGTATTTAAAAATATATTTTGACGAAGACCCTGACTTTTCCTTAGGTGTTATACCTATTTCCTTATGAGCCACCACTCTACAAGAGCACACAGACAGACCTGTGAGGCCATAGCAATCTGCATCTGAAAACGTGGGGTAAAAAAAGAAAATAGTAGAGCTAGCTTCCCCCAATTAAAGAATTGCTGCTTCTTCTATTTCTTCTTTCTTGTCCTTGAGTAATGTAAGAACAAGAAAGGAGTAATTTAGGAGACCAGCATTTTGATTCTGTCATTAAATTATGTGTAACTTTCTGCAAATTACCTAGCTTCTTTGTACTGTGGTTTCGTTATCTGTAAAATTGAGTGCAGGCTACAGTGTTCTCAAACCGTGCCTTTCACATCTGAAACTTTATGATTCTTGCTACCTACTTATCTACGTATTCGTACTGACCCCTCATACCTTGAAAGAAGAATCTGCTTAGAGTACTTACACCTAGGAACACCATGAAAACTACAATACAATAAATTAAAATTAGGTCACAAATCCTTCACTCCTTTTGTCAACCAATATTGCAAGCAAAAATCACCAGGAATAATTTTTTTCTCCTTACTTTTAGTCTCCTTGTCTTTGAACAAAATTTGAAACTCATCTCCATCAGCTTATGCCACCTAAACATGTTAATTTTTATAAAATAGATGAAACTATATTTTCTAGTGTCATTCTTTTAATCAAACACTGGACGAATATAAAATCTCTACCAAAATTGTGTACAAAGTAAATATAAATATATTAATGCTGGTAATAGTTTAACATAAAATTTTGTACAAAGTAGGTAATCAGGCTTAAAAATAAAACCATAAAAACAAACAACAAAAAAGCCCCAAATCAAAATAAAGCAAAACAAAAATGTGGAAGGATTAACATAAATCAGCAACCATGGTATGAATGTCCTTTGTAACACTAAATCCCAAGATGCCTATGTAGGAAGCAAAGGCACTTGCTCCCTCCAAGGTTCACTGAAAAATCACTGGCATGAGGTAGATTAATTAGTAGGAGGAAAAAGGTACAAATTTGTTTTATTTAATCCTCAGAATGAAGATTCAACTCCTCAGTGAGGTACAGTGGGTTTTAAAGAATGGGACCTTGAAAACAGAAAACAGAAAAAAGAAAAGTTTTATGAGGGAAACAAGAGGCTTGACTAGCCTAGGTGGTCTTGTTATGTAGGTGAAATCTTACAGGTAGCAGCTTTCAGAGAGAATAGACAGTAAATGTTTTTTTTTTTTTTTCAGACCTTTAAAACATGTCAGACTCTCAGTTAATCTTTTCCAGATCGAGAAAGGAAAGACCTGGCTACATTCTCTACAGATGTAAATTACACCTCCCCCTGCGCCAACCCCCCCCCCCACCAAAAGACAGCTTTGCAGTGTTACTATTATCTGTGAGACTCATGGCAGCCATCTCAAAATATGTCAAATAAATATATTTTGGGAAAAAATATTTCTAATTTCCTTCAGTTACTTAAAAATAGATCAAAGAATAAATAATCCAGAGGAAAATTCTGCTCCCTTAGGAACGAAGCAGGTAAGTTTTAACTTGGTGGGCACAGTCAGCAAATGAATATAGCTTATATCCAACAGGAAAAGCCACTCTATCCATTACTGTAGCTCACAGACCATGAGAAGGATATGACGCACAAGAAAGCTTCAGAGACTGGTTGATGAAGAATGTGAGATTGTTAATGACCATATAAAGATTAAAAAGAAGGCATCTCTGAGGGGCTCGAAGTGGGAGAAAGTGAAGCAGGTAACTTGGTAGAATTAAGGAATTAAGAAACTTTTCTTTCTAAATTTCATTCAGTAACATGGCATAAACTTTCATCCTTGTGGAATTTTTAAAAAGGGTTAATATCTGAACTTTCTTGAGAGAGTTTTAATAAAGATGAACCATCATATTAATAAAGGACAAAACATATGATTTCAGCTGTTATTTATATGACATAGATCTCTTTATTGCTTATCTTTGTATTTATAACAAAGTCATTTATAATGGACTTGCCATTCAATTTGTCTTGAGTTATTTTGTGTAAAGAAATCTACTGATCTTTCAGTATTGTCAAGCTTTGTGAACATTTGTTAGCATAGCTACCTATTAAGTATCCTGTGTTGTCTTGAATTATATTAGAAAAGAATTAGGCCCTCATGGCCTAATCACTTCTGAAAGGTCTCACTTCTTAATCAGAAACTGGTTAATAAGGGCAAAAAAATAATGTTTCCTTTAAAATCTTATTATGGTTCTTCTAAAAGATAGAGGTTTATGAACAGTCTTGGCATTTCCCAAAAGGGAGTTGTGTTCTAGAAACCTATGGTAAAGGCCTGTAGCCTTGTTTTATCAGTCCTATGTACTTGGCTTCTTCCTTTTTAGTAGGATCTCATTCCCAAACTGTTCTACTGAAATCACAGCTTCTCATTTTTAATGCAATTTTTTTGAAATGGATTACTTAGCCTGCTGCCTGTATGAAGCATGCAATTTGACTTCTTTAAGGTGAAAGATATCAAAATATTTTACTCCAAAATATAATTTTCAACATATATTGAGATGGTAGCCCAGAGAGCCAGTAAACAGAAGTAACCCTATAAAGCTGCCTTGTGGGATGGGGGGTGAGATTTGCATCTGTAGAAAATCACACTGATATAGCCAGGTTTTTCTCTGAGGCCTTCTCTTGTCTGGATCTAGGAAAGATTAACTGAGACTTTGACACTTTTAAAGGTATAAAATGAACATTAGCCATCTATTCTTTCTCAAGGAAGCTACCCATGAGGTTTTATCTACATAACAAGACCATCTTTGCTAGCCAAGCCTCCTCTTCTCTTCCTCCCATAACCTGTCTTGTCACTATAATTGTAATCTACCTTTTGTGAGTTAATTTTTACCTTCTGAGGATGAGGGGGAAGCTTTCCCTGTGCCCTTACAGAAAGGTAATCCAAGTTTTTATTAATTTTCAGCTGTACCACAGTGTAGTAACCTATCAAACCAAGGAGGTCATTAAATGTCCACAAGTTGCATGTCTGCATCATTATGATGTTTGTGATTGCCTTCTTTAATTTAGTAGTGGGATTCTCTTAGTGGCATTCCTTGGTGTTTAAAATATTATCACTTTTTATTTCTTTTGGTTATTTTTTGTAATTAGAAAAGCTATTAATAATATGTCTAGCCTAAGACCAAGTAGTGCAGATATGAAATGCTCTGCTATATGTAAAAACTTTGATTTTTTTTTTGTACATTCCATTTGCTGCATGAATAGAAGCTTAAAATGGTGGTTAAGAGCATGTTATCTGGAACATTACCTGATTCAAATTCTTAACATGTCAGTAGGGACCTCTTCCAAAACCCATCAACCCTGAGCTGAAAGAAGAGGTTTCAGCTGAGAAGAAATCAGCAAAACATTCTCACAACACGAAAAAACAAGTTAGTTTGATACCTCCAAAGGATCCCAATAGATCCACAGATATGAACCCTGACCAAAAGGAAATTGTCAAAATGTCAGAAATGGAGATCAGAATGCAGATGGCAAACAAGATGAATGGAATTGAAGACAAAGTTGAAAAACAACACAAAGAAGCCAAAAATTAATTTAAGATGGATAAAAGACTGAAATGTAAGGCATGAAACCATAGAATTTTAGAAGAAAACATAGGAAAAACTCTTCTAAACATCAGCCTAGGCAAAGAATTTATGACTAAGACCCCAATGGCAAATATAGCAACAACAAAAATAAATAAATGGGACTTAATTAAATTAAAATATTCTTCACAGCAAAGGAATTAATCAACACGGTAAATAGACAACTTACAGAATGGGAGAAAATATTCACCTATACACAGGTGTAGGTGTATTTGAACTATACATTCAACAAAGTTTTAATATCTATAATCTATGAAGACACTCTCTGAGTAGGAGCTCTTAGGGATGGCAAAAATCAAGAGGGGAGACTAAACAGATACCTTAAAAATAAAAGTTCATCAGCCTTCTCCAGCAAATCTGCTGGATATTCTTACATTTTGTTAGGAAATACAATAGAAATCTATTAGTACTATTTTAATGAATATCCACAACCATTTGATACATCCAGCAGAGCCTGAAGACCAGCAATGACCTAGGTCTTCTTGTATCCAATCTTTTCTGATCCTCCTTTTTATATCCCTTTGCATGATCTTCTTTAAAATTAAATGTAGCTATATCATTCTTTTGCTTATAGTTCAAATTTTTTAAAAAAATTCATGTTTCAAAATATTATTCAACAACAATGACTATTTTCTAGGCATTGACTATAGTGCTGCAGGTACAAAAATGAATAAACCAACAAAGCCTCTGTACTACAACAGATAAGTCTATGCATGTGAGCATAGTATATGGTTATTTAACTCATTTTAATCAACATTATTTTCACTATAACTACTCCTCATTCTGCAACATACTGTGGTCTAAAATTATATTTTTGTTTTCAAAAGGTTCAGAGCTTATTTTGGTCTTACTGTCTTTTATGTATGGAACATCTTTCAGCATGTATATGTAACTCTTATTCTTCCTTCATGATTCTGCTCAGTGAGTACATCTGTAAGCCACATCTCATCTTTCCTCCCATTCCTCCATATGCTGATTAGGGAAAAAGATCTCATCCAAAATGATATTTGACTTATCACAAAAAATTAAAACTGCTTAGTAAAGTATTCCAAATAATTATTACTACCATATACTTAAACATTTTGTAATTTGCATCAAATTCCATACAATAATTAGAATGTATTATATGAAGCGGTCAATAGGGATTATATTTTTTAAAAGCATTAGTTAATTTCATATGCCTTCGGTGTAAAGGATTCTAAATTACACTTGGAAAAGTATGGATAATTTCCAAAAGGTGTTAAAATATATATTTTATTTTCTTAACATAATTATGTAAAGTACTTATTTGCAACCATATACTTAAGTAGATGCTTACTGAGATGCAAGTTTTATTAAACACTAGGTTCTCAGGCAAAAAACCAGCTCATCTTCAATTAACATATGGATTCTTACTGTATTACTCTAAAACTTACTTGCAAAATATTTTATATATTAATTTGAGAATAAGATCATTACTACCACAGTAATAACTATCCCTGTTTTAGGTATCCTATGTGTCTATGAAATCAAATGTTTGTAATATAAATATCTCTGTCCTTAATAAAGTGAGTTCTGTGGGTTAAGATTCTGATAAATAAAGGTTTCTAGGGAAAAAGAAGCTAATTTCAAGAAATATAGTAGAAAATTTATGTTCTAATATTTTGTTATATTCTTTTTTATTTTTATTTTTTTTGTGTGTGTGAAGAGATGTCTATCTGAACTTCATATTCCATAGTTCTGTTCCGTTTACAAGGGGAGAAACTGGAGTAAGTGATGTAAAGGTAAATTAGTGTTTACTGGGAAAAATTTAAAAGCAGCAATAAAACAGAGTGCACATAATTCTCCACTGTTCCATTATAACACAGGGAAAATACTTAAACTGGGCGTTGCTGAAGTAGATGAGAGATGGAGAAGGCTTCAGAAAAGGGGCTGAATCCATACAAAGCTCTGCATATTTTTATAGAAAGCAGAGCAGAAAATGGTGGGAGACTGAGATCTCCTTGGTCTAGAAAATGGACTTGCTAAAGAAGGGGAATTTCTGAAACTCAATGTTATACCAACCTGTTTTACTGAGGTAACTCAGGTTACTGAGGCAGCTCCTTGATAATCTACAGAAAGGGAAAGCAATGAGCCCTCAGGGATTCTGAATTTGTCTTTCCACATTTTGATCTTTATATAACCCTAGATTTCATTTTAAAAATTCCAAAATGCAGTTTTTAATGTCATGGCATGGAATTATGTTGAGTAAATAAACACATATATAAATATGTGTTCAATATCTGCATCTCTTTGGGCAGACTTGTTTAGAATTAAAGTGTTTGGCTGATTTGTTATTTCCAGTTCTTTGAATGTTAACTTATTTATAAATATAAATAGTTTCCATTGTGATTGCATAGAAAAAAAAGTGGAAGCAAGTGTATAATTAAAGTTCACTTTGGAAATCTTGTCAATAAAGAGAAATTTATTATTTAAATTTGGGGTATAAATGACAAGTTAGATCAGTTTGAAAAGAGGAGTGTGGAAGATTTTCTTGAGATTTTATTACGCATGGCCAGTTTCAATGAGAAACATACGTATGTAATATGATACTTTTAAAAGCCTTAAGAATATTTGGTATAATTTTATTTAATAGAGAATTACATTGCTTAATTCACACATTAAATTCTAGCACCCCAGATGATTTATCAGTTCTGCCTTTTCTTCTATGCTCCTGATATGGTACCAGGTTATTCAAATGCTGTCCCTCTCTTGGGAAACACCGGACTTAATCATAAACATTGTATTTTCTTTTGTATAGGCAGATACTTCCTTTAGAAAGTTCCCTTAAAATGATCTTTGCCTCCCTTCTCAATCCTCCATCCTAGCAATCTGCATCTTGGCATCTATGAAGAGAGATCTAGCTTCCAAAGCAATCTGTAAAAAGTGATCTTTGCTGCTACTGAGATACTAAGTACTGACTACTCCAGGAGTTTCAAAATGTGAGAACTTTCAGGACAACTTTTATTAGTCATGAATCACCAACTCAAGTATTATTAATAGTTTCTTTCCCATGTTGGGATTTGGAAATATTTACAGCATTCTGAGGCTGCAGAGATGGCAATGGGGGGTGTTCTTATAGATTGCTAAAGTGCAAGAAATCGTCCTTGCTTTTGGCCATTTTTAGGAGTCTATATTGTCACCAAATACATATCATTACAGGTCCAGCTCTGACATACAATGAATGCTTTGATTATTTTTTTTTCCAAAAGTGCATTTTTAAAGACTGTATCAGCTCCAACTATGGCAGTTCCCTGGTCCCTCTGAAAGACAGACAGTAGAGGGATTTTTTTTAATAAACAATATTTATTTTACTATCTACAAAAGATGTCTGCTCTTTCAAGGAAAATGGTGGACCAATGAGTTAAATGTAATGTACCATGTATTTGTTAGGTGTGGGAGCAAGTAATATTTTTAGCAGAAGGTAATATATTAATTTTTTTTCTTTCTTCTTTTAAAATATTTTCAGATTTGCTTTGGAAGAGAAAATTTTCTACCTGATGAATTTTAACTATTATAAGTTTGCATCCAAAATTACCACAGTTTTCTTATCCCTTCAGTTACCACAGAGATTTTAAGAAGTTACCATAGGAGTCTTAAAGTCCAATGTTTTGGAAAGTGTTCTGCCACATTGCATGTGCAGATCATGGAGATGCACCTACTCATGACAGAAAATTAACAGACCATCTTAATGACCCCCTGATTTTTCCTGTTGCTCAAGCAGCTGACTCAGTCCCCAACAGCTATAATTAAACACAGCAATCTGTCAAGAAAGATAGCTGCTCTTGTTAATTTGGTAAACCACCATATTGGCTTTCCCTATTATGCTCTGTGGTTGACACACAATCTTGAAAGCTTTTTGCCAAAGCAAACTGCCAGGGAATAAAATTCTAAACAAACAGCTTGTGGAATGAAGGTGAAGATGCTGGAAAATTGTAGTATCACCTCACTATTTTCAGTTTTAAAACTGGCTATTCCTGGGGAAAATACAATAGAGAAATGCCATTGTGTTTATAGGTTAAAAAAAAAGCCCAAGAATTCCGGCATTGCATTGTTCTTCTGCAACTGAAACTCACAATGGATTAGTTGGAAGCTATTCTTTTATTATAGTGGAAATAGATGCTTCAAGCAGCTTGTTTCCCTGAAAACTGTTATCAGATAAGTAAAATTCTCTTGTTAAATGAATATCTCATATTCTTTGGTGCTCTCTCATCTTCCCACCATAATAGATTATAGCCTTTATCTATAGTCTACTTTGAGCAGGCAGGTCCTCCGTGTCCAAAAACAGATTTATGTGGAACACAGAAATAGTTCAACTCAGAAATAGGACTAATTTTTTATTCACAGTACTTAACACATTAAAAAAATACTACACAGCACAGTTACTTACTATGCAGTGTTTATATCTGGTGGTTAGTAGGTAAATAGCAGTGGAAATCAGAAGGAAGATAAAGCTTTCTAATTAAGAAAACATCTAAGAATTCACACACTGAATATAAATAAATTGCTGAGTTGACTTTGCAACTAGAGGTTTTATGACATCTCTATCTTTCTGACTGAGCTCTTCACAAATAAAACGAAAATTGTGAAACCCTCCTTTTTCTGACTACATATGGTTTTCAATAAATAAAATTATTGTGCCAATTATTTTACAGGGGGTATCCATCTACATTGTTTTATTCCTCTTGTCTTTCCTTCTTTGTAAAATTTAAGCTCCCAGATGATGACAAGTATAGTATCATTTAGTCTCCCTTTTTTCTTCTATGACCATAATTTGCCATCCAGTGAATAGTTAATTTCCATCTTCACTCTCAACAATTTTTTAAACAAGAAATAGAATATGTTCCACATCTCGTGAGAGATTAGAATTCACAACCAGAAACTCCCAATGTTGCTCTCCCTCTATGCAACATTGTTTTGCCTGACTTTCTATGAAAAATCGGAACTCCTATGCCTTGTCCCATTTTAGAGACATTCTTTTATTAAAAACCATATTATTAGGACATTCCATTTTAGGAGAAGAAAATTGTCCCTCTAAACGAAATATATGTATTTCATACATTTTCACTGGCAATGAAACTGGACAGAAAAATCAATTTTAATGAACATTTTTGGGGCATTTCTGTGTCATTTTGACTCCACTTTGGTTGTAAGAGCCGGAAAGAAATATTGGAAGACACAAAATGACACGTAAATTCTTTTTTATAAATAATTTTAGAAGTGCCGCATAAACATTCGTGTTTATTTTTTTTTATTTATTTTTTTTTTTTTGAGACAGAGTCTCACTCTGTTGCCCAGGCTAGAGTGAGTGCCGTGGCATCAGCCTAGCTCACAGCAACCTCAAACTCCTGAGCTCAAGCGATCCTCCTGTCTCAGCCTCCCGAGTAGCTGGGACTACAGGCATGCACCACCATGCCCGGCTAATTTTTTCTATATATATTTTTAGCTGTCCATATAATTTCTTTCTATTTTTAGTAGAGATGGGGTCTCGCTCTTGCTCAGGCTGGTCTCGAACTCCTGAGCTCAAACGATCCGCCCACCTCGGCCTCCCAGAGTGCTAGGATTACAGGCGTGAGCCACCGCGCCCGGCCAACATTCGTGTTTAGTAAGATAAATCCCCCATAAAGCAATTTTATATTGCATACCTGATATCCTGACTGTCCAAGTAGCAGATTTGTATGAGTAATGAGTGGCTTATTAGTTATGCCACTGTGCACTGTCATACTTCTTAAGTCTCCTGGACGAAAAGAAAAATTTTAGGTAAATTTTTTCAAAGAAAAAAATCTGTGGAAAAAACTTAAAACTGTGTGTGTACAGCATCTATTGCAATTTAAATTTGAACCTTTTACATTGCTGTCTGTAAACTTTTAATCAAAACAACAAAACAGTGAAGAACTGCAGCATTCAAAACCAATAATCAACCCAAATGGGTTAGTTGTTCTTCTATATCTCCAAGTCTCTTTTGGTCTGTTTCAATCATTTTTAGGCAATGTCTGTTTTATTGCTCCAATTTATGGTTGTTGTTATGTCATTAATCACAAAGAATGCTCTTTTAAAATTTAAGTTATTGGGGCAAGATTTCATAGAATGGCCAAGATGACTACAGGACCCACTGAGGAAGATTTGACACTGAATAACTCAGTGTCACGCTTGAGGATTTTAGGAAGCTGGTACTTTCCAATGGATTTTTCCAATTCTTGCATTACTTGGAACAATAAAAGAAATCCTAGGAAAGAGAGTGTCTGTTTTGCTAGTTTGTGTCCTATGCCCACATCTAGACTTTGGACAGCGAAGGCACCTAAAACACAGAGCTACCATACTCCCGTGAAATAAAATGGAAAGGAGAAAAGCAGTGTGATGTAAGGAAGTGGGAGTGAAAAGAAAACCATATGACCAAATTAAACAATAGCAGCATCCAACAACAAATATTCACTCTGCTCAGCTTCTGAGGTATTAAGCTTAACAGTATCATATTTAGTATTAAAAAATACTTAGCTACAGTTTGTTTGAAAGAATGAGGTACCTGAGTTTGACATTTATTTCTTTATTGATAGAGAAGTAAGGAGAAGACAAATGTCCTTTCACATCACCCTCAATAAAAATCAGTAAAATACCCCCCCCAAAATGCCTTGCTTGTATGTAGAGCTCTTTGCTGTTTACATTTTCATATCTATTATCTTATTTAAGTCTCAATTCAATTATAAGTTTATGGTAAAAGTTTTTTTTTTTTTTTAATTTTACAGATGAAGGTGACGTGATAATCAGCAAAATAGATCTAAGCATGGAAAGGGCAGTTCAAGAAATAGGAGCAATACTGTCTCCTTTTCACTGTACTAGCAAAAAATAAAAGCAGATAGTGCCGAGTGGCTAGGTACTCCAGGAACATCTTACATGCTGTTTGTGTTTACATTCACTGAAATGTTGTTGCAAAGACAAATCACAGCCAATAAGAAATATTTAGGGTGGTTTAGAAAAACAAAACAAAACAAAACAAAACAACATGGACACATGGATACATGGATACATGGAACTATGGTCCTCTTCATTTTTAACCCACAAAGGTCTTTTTGGCCAGGATTGATTGAATTACCTTCCTTGCATGCTTCATATAATATATTCTGTAGTCTTTCAATACCTTTATATATTGTATACTATGTAGACAAAATTCATTCTGGAGAGTAGTTTCCATGTGAGAAAATATAAATCAATATCCAATGTTATTGTTAAAAATATAAATAATTCTAGACATGAAGCCAAAACCTAGATACAAATTACTTACCATCCACTAATTAGTAAAGGAACAAATTACCAATTTTCCTGGTATGTAAGACTAAGGTCAGACCATTTGCTAGTATTAATAGAAAACTGGATTTTGCACTGGTGTTACATAATATAGAACCAAATACATATTTAGCTTTCTAGTAGATATGTCACTGATTTTGCATAGGGAAACTACCTTCTGATCACAAAGTTTGTTTTTTTAAAGTTGTCTAATTTCAATATTGGGTAGACATAAAATATTATTATAAAATTTATACAATTTAGAAAGGATGTTATAATGATCAATAATACAGTTACCACCTCATTTAAATTAAAAGACTATTATCCTTTTGAAGACTCTTTATGCCATATTCCAATCCACCTCCTTTTTCCTCAGAGGTAACCATTATCCTAAATTTTGCTTTTTTTTTTTTACTTTTTAAATAGTATTATCACATATGATAGTATCCCTAAACACTTTTTCTTCATTTTTTATATTTCTAACTTTATAAAAAGAGAATCACAATTCATTCATTCTGCAAAATGTCCTTGTTGTGAGTGAGCATTCACTAGATTTTCATTAGTGATGACCTGGCAAACTCATCAACGAATTTTTCTCTTACTTTGTGACCAGCACATGTTTTATCACAAATCTTTAAAAAATTTAATGGTGTAACTTTTCTTAAATCTCTTCAACAATCTTGTTGAATATTTATAGTTCCTTTCAATTTTCAGTTCATTGTGATAGATCTTTGCTTGTTTCATGATCAGCATAGTGTTAAGTGGAATGTGTTCACTGTGATACTGATGGATTTATTCTTTCAATACATGGTTGATATCTTCATTTTTAGCTTTATGCAGTGTTTTTATATTTTTATATTCATTTTTGTTTATCACTTTCAGCATAGAACTTCAACCGTTTATCCTCTGTTTCTTCAGTTCAGATAGGATGGTCATTCCAACACTATACTCTTCTAGGAGGTTTCACACTCACACCACTGTGCAGTTTCTCCAACAGCTTGACTTTCTGTGCTATAGGTAAGCATAAATCCTTCCTCTTTTCTAATCTCTGTTATCCAGAGAGGTATCTGCATACCGTTTTGACATTTTCAACAATATCTTTACACTGCAGAGCAGAGAATAAGCAAAAGAACATAGTGAGCAATGCACGTAGGTCTTGTCCCCATGTGGGGCAATGTGACGAACCTGCTGTTGGTGTGCCCAATCTGCATATGTGCTATGTTTGCATAGGGGAATCTGGGCGAGCATGGAAAAGATACATCACTGCTGAAGGGGTCTGGGAGGGTCATTTTTGCTTTAGGCGTACTTAATAAAATGTGTTTTACACCTGCATTTTGACTGGGACCCATCACATTAGGTCAGATGTGGAATTTTCCACTTGTGGCTTCATGTTGGTGTTCAAAAAGTTATGGCTTTTGGAGCATTTTGTATTTCAAATTTTCAGATTAGGGATGTTCCATCTGTATTGGTAATTTGTGTCTTCTTATAGTCTGGCTAGAGATTTATCAATGTACTAGCCTTCTTAAATAATTTTTTCTATTGTTTTTCTATTTATATTTTGTTGATTTCCATTTGGATATTTTGAATATCCCTTTCCGCTTACTTTTATTTAATTTGTTTTTCTAATTGCTTTGGAAGGAATTTAAGGTCATTGAATTTTCTTTTGTAACAGAGGCATTTAGTGCTATGAATTTCCCTCCTGACACTTCTGCAGCTGAATCTTGAAGATTTTTTTTTTTTTAATTTTTGTTTTCATTTTCATTCAGTACAAAATATTTTTTAATATTAACTTCAATTTCTTTTTTGGCCCATGACTACTTAGAAATGTGTTTTTTTCTCAATATTTGAGTATTTCCAGAGAACTTTTTGTTATCCATTTTTATTTTTAGTTCCATTTTGTTTAGATAATTACTTCATATGATTTAAATCCTTTGAAATTTATTAAGTGTTTCCTAATGGCCAAAAATATGGTCAATCTTTATAAATGCTCTATGTACACTTGAAAAGAATATGTACTCAGCTTTTTGGAGTATTATATAGAAAATCTGATTAGGTCAGGTTCTTTGAATATGTTGTTCAAATATTCTATACCTTTACTAATTTTCTAGGGGGGTTGTATCAATTATTGAGAAAGGGTATTGAAATCTCTGAGTACAATTATTGTTTCACCTATTTTTCTCTGCAGTTCTATCAGTTTTTGCTTCTTACATTTGGAAGACCTTTTCTTATGTGTTTAGGATTATTATGTTCAAAAAGTTTCAGATTATTATGTCCTCTAGATGTAATAATTCCTTTATTATCATGAAAAGATTCTCTACATTCCTGATTGTATTTTTTTTGCTCAGAAATTTCTTTGTCTAATACTAAAATAGCCACTCTAGCTTTCTTTTCATCACTGGTCAGTGATGGCATGGTGCATCTTTTTCCATTTTTGTAGTTGTGGGAAATAAAATTTTCCTGCATTTCTGGGTTCTTGGAAAGTCCTGGCCTCCTGAGCCATGGAAATTGATATGCTCTAAAGACAGAGTATTTTTTTTCTTTTTCATTTCTTCAGAAACATTTGCACACACTCTTTCTCTTGCGCGGGCATGTGGTCTGTCTGTCTCTGTCTCTCTCTCTCTCTCTCATCTGCCCTGAAACTAAATGCTTACATTCTGGGGTACTGGGTTAAAGAACAAACTTTGGAAATAACTTCCATAGGGATGCAGGCACATATCTCCCTATGCATTTATATTTCAAAGGAAGATGATAGTTTTATTTTCCTCTTGAAGACACTTATTTACATTACAAAGGGTAAGATCCCAGGATACTTCTCTTTGTATTTTAGATGAGACTTGGTCTGTATTTGGGAGCAATTTTCTTTTCTTTTATCAGTCTGGGAGAGGGAACTACTACCTCTCTTGTATACAAACTCTCAGATTCATATTTGTAACATGTATGTCCTGTAGTTTGATCTTACCATCCAAAAAGTAGTATCCATCTGCCACTCACCATGTCACCTACAGGGTGCTACATGACAATGTTACTCTAGCTGTTACTTTTGCTTTGAGTAAATAAAGCTCTGGTCTTTGACTCAGAACACCTACTATTTCTGCCAGTCTCTATTCATCTCTCTCTGTCTATCTATATACACATATACATTTAGTATATAATTCTACGAGTAATGTAACTTCTTAGTCATTTCACATCTTCTGAATAAACATTAACATATTTGTTTTTCTTTCTTTATTTGGCTTTCTTGAATACAGCACATAGTTGGGTCTTGTTTCTTCATCTAATCTGATAATCACTGGCTTTAATTGAAATGTTTATGACATTTACATGACATCATTTTTCTCCTGCCAAAAGCTGTTTTATTAACTGGTTTTCTTTTAATAGTTCAGGTCTGCTGGTGTTGAATTTTTTCAGAATTTGCAGTGTGAAAATTATTTATTTCACCTTCATATTTGAAAAATATATTATCAAGCTAAAAAATTCTAAGTTGACAGATTTCTTTCAGTTTTTTTAAATAACATTGCTCCAGTATTTTCTATCTAGAATTTTTTTTTCCTGAAGACAACTGCTGTCATTCTTATCTGTGTTTTCTTTAGACAATGTATCATTCTCTTGAGTTTCTATTAAAATACCATCTTTATCTCTGGTTTTAAGCATTTTGCTTATTATGATGGACCTTAGTTATTCTTTCCTTCCTGTTTCTTGTACTTGGGGTTGGTTGAACTTCTTTATCTGTGGCTTTACAGTTTTTAAATCAAATTTAGAAGTAAAATCTGGCATAACTTCTTCACATATTTTTTCATCACGCATGTTTTTTGCTTCCCTTCTCCCTTTTAAGGGACTTCAACTACATGTACTGCTTGACATTGTCGCACAACTCACTGATCCTCTATTCACCTTCTCCCCCTTACCTCTGTTTTCTCTGTGTGTTATTTTGGATAGTGTCTATTTATATGTGTTCAGGTTCACTAATCTTTTTTTCTACAATATCTTACCTGCTGTCAATACATCCAAATGATGTTTTTTTTTTTCCTCTCAGTCTAGTCTTCATCACTGGCAGTTGGGTTTGTGTTCTATTTGTATATCTTCCTTTTCTTTATTTTATTTGTTTACTATTTCCTCTAGCTTCTTAAGCACATATTATAAATCTATAATAATCCTTTGTATGGCCTTGCTTACTAAATCCATCATTTTTGTCACTTCTGTATCAGTTTCAATTGATTAATTCTTCTCTTTATTATGGGTTGTATTTTCTTATATCTTGCACTTCTGGTAGTATGTATGTATGTATTTTGAGACAAGGTTTGACTATTAGGGATCAGGCTGGTCTCAAACGCCTGGGCTCAATCCTCCTGCCTCAGCCTTTCAAGTAGCTGAGATTACAGGTTCATGGCATCCCGTCTGGCGATCTTTCTGGTAATTTTTGATTGAATAACACACAATATAAAACTTGTTGGGTGCTAGATTATTGTTATTCTGATAAATATTTCTAAGCTTCATTCTAGCCTGAAGCTAAGTTACTTGGAAATAGTTTGATCCTTTCAGGTCTTGTTTTTAAGAATTGTTAGGTAAGATGTGGGCAGCATGTAGTCTAGAACTAATTTTCTCATTACTAAGGCACTACCTTTCTGAGTACTCAATCCAATGCCTGGTAAATTTTGAGTCTTTCCAACCTGACTGGTGGTAACTGGTACTACTTCTGGCTATGTGTGTGTTCTGCAGGTTTTTTTCCTCTAATAATTTTGAGTGGTTCTTTCCTTGGGTGGTAATTTTCTCAAATTCTATGTGTTAGTACTCAGCTGAAGACTGGAAGGAAATGCTCTGAAGATTCCCGAAGTTCTCCATCTATGCAGCTCATTCTTCTGTGTTCTTTATTGTGAACAGTAGTAGCCTTTTTGGTTTCTCAGGATTCCCAGCTCCAGCTCCTCAACTTGTATCTCTGCTGGGTCCTCCTATCTGTGCCACTGGTGGAAATTTTCTTTGGGTAGTAAGCTAATGCAATCATAGGGCTCATCTTGTTTGTGTCCTGTCTCTCAAAGATTATTATTCCTAATCCTTTGATGTACACAGGTTTACAAATGGTACTCTTGTTTTATATGGCTTGCTTGTTTTTAAGTTTTTTTCAGGTAGGAGGATAAAGTCAGTCTCTGTTACTCCAGTTTGTCTGGGAGTAAAAATCAATACCCAATTTTTAATAAATATTTCAGGCATATTAATAAAGGTCATGCAATGAAGCCTTTGTTAATGTAAATTGTCACTAAAATTAGCAGACCCTGATTTTAGGTGGTCAATTCCCATTCCAAGTTTTATCTTCCTGATTGGTCATTTTGATCTATCACCATGTTCAAATATGAGACCAGATTGTTTGATGAAATGAATTGACAATAATTAAACAGTCAATTTTTCTGAAAACAATTCTCTTTTGCCTTATGAAGCCATTTCTGTTTTACAATACTGTGAGATATTTAGTATAAAATAAAAAAAGCATGCCTTTGTATTATGTCTAAAAATTCTATGTCAGTTTTAGCTGTTTTTGCATACCATAAAATTATTAATATATTCCAAAAGGAAAGAAAGGGTTGCCATTAAATAGAAATGTGGTATTACTTATTGCTTCATAGTACATAAAATATGATTTTTAAAAAAATGTTGCTCTAAGTATAAAATAAAACTGACCATGCTACCAGGCACCACATCAAATTCTATTCACAGAAAACAGTTGAATAATATAAAATACACTGAAGTAGTATGTTTTCTTTTTTAGAAAAGAGAACATAAATTAAACATATTTATTCTGAAGATTTAAAATAAGTAATTATTTATTTGACTATATTTTCCTCATAGATCAACTAATAGGAATCTATCTTCTCTCTAAATGTACAATCAAATGTCACAATACCTGATTAGTTTGCATGATAATTTGATGCAAGTAAATGACTGATTTACAAAATATGTTTATAAAATACTTTTGGGTATATGTACTATATAAGAGTAGACACAAAATATGTTGCCTTAAGGAACTTCATTTAAAGAATATATTAAAAAGTAGTCTTCAGTAACATTACCAATATTTATTTTAAAAACCCTATAAATTAGGATAGTATAGTTTACAGTTTAACCATTTATAATAAACTCTTATATTCAGGGGGAAAAATAACCTTCAAGTAGACCCTGCATGCTACATTAGAGGAATCTCTTTTATTTAAAAGCTAACCACAGCTAATTGAGACTTAGACTACCTGTGATTTTATTAATTTGGAAAAATATTTATCCAGCCTTAATTGAATTAGTTATAAATATCTAGGACAAATAGGCTGATAGGACACTTTAATAAATTAATGTGAAAAATATTCTAGCTGGTAAATAATGTTACCTATTATCTGTTAATGTTATGCATTTAAAAAGAAAAAAAAATTAGTCCCGATAGTAAAGAACACATTTCCTAAAGCAAGCAATCAAGAAAAAACAAATGCACACAAGAGCCATATCCTCAGGAATCATTGCCTATCCCAGAGTCCAAGGTTTCTTATCTCTAGGAATACAGAGCAATGAATTCGTCATTCTCTGGAGGCAAATATATTTGATAAATGCTTCTATTAATTGATTTCACAAATTAACTACTAATCCAGAGATTTTGATTATGAGTACTGCTAATCAATTTATTTGATAGGAAGCTTTCAGCAGTTTGTAAATTAAAAATTGCCAACATCTTTCTGGGTTGGCTTAATTAACAGATTTATCCTAGTTGTGAAAGGCAAGATCTTCACTTTTAATTTCCTCTTGACCTGCTTTCTCTCTCCACAGGGTCTCCTTCAGAGGTTTTTCAGAAGGAGAAAATTAAAATGCTGTCAACAGATTTAAACACTATTTAGCCCAGAGGAATTTTTTCCACGGCCTACACATTATGTGGAGCCATTTTAAGACTGCTTTCGTGGGAAAAATATTTTTCCAGATAGCCAGGTTGTGCTTCACGCTAATGCATGTGGATGAAAATCATCTCCTGCACTGGGTGAAAATGCTGACATCATTATGGTTGACTGCATTATCTGTTAGAGAACCAAAGAGAGTCTGAGAAACAGGCTGACTCCCTGGTTGGTTGTTTTTGTGGTTACACACCTTTATCTGTATGGAGGGTGGAGAAAGAATATACTGTTATCAGCTTAAATTTTATTAAATTGTTTATAGCCACATGATTTCAGGAGGAATGAGATTTTAGAGACCAATAATTGTGGATCTGTGTCTGTCAGTTATATCCATCACAGACCTACATTTTTTTTTTTTGGTCAGATTCTTCTGCCATTTGAATCAGTAGAGCCGAAGCATTTCTTATTTGTTGAGTGCAATTGACATATAGAATTTACAACTTGTTAATATATATTCATAATTTTAGGTGCAATATAGTGAATGTATATCCACTTTCACCAGAGATTTTAAATTTTAGAGGAATGATATTAATACTCATGACCCTTGGACCAAACATTAAGAGCCCTTGCCATAGGCTTAGTCCTAAAACCTAAAACATAAATATAAGAGCAATTCCCATGGGAAGAACTAAGAAATTAAAAAAAAAAAAATACCAGCATAGGCAGAATTATGGCTATAAGATTCTCTGTCCCCCTGGTGTATAAAACCTTTCCTAAAGTTATTCAATAAAACACTACCCTAGGTGTTGCTGTGAAGGATTTTGCAGATGTATTTAGGTTCCCAAATTAGTCTACTTTAAACTAGGGAGATTATCCTGGTGGATCTAAATTAATCAGGTGAAACCATAAAAGGTACTGGGCTCTTGCTGGCGGAAGAGATTAGGGCAGTGAACAAGACTCAATGTAAGAGAGCTTTTCCATTGTTGAATTTGGAGATGGAGGTTACCATGTGGCAGGGAAGGCTGAGTAACTCCAAGAACAGTGTAACTCCCGGCTGACATCCAGCAAAAAGATGAGATCTTAGCTTCCCAGATGCAAGGGACTGGATTCTGCCAAGATCATGAATACCATGGAAGAAAATTCATCCTTATTGAAACTTCCAAAAGATAACACAACCTGGTCAACACCTTGATTTTGGCCATGGAAATCCTGAGCCAAGAACCCAACCAGACCTTTCCTCAAATTTTGATCTGCAGATATGTAACCTAATAACTGGGTGTAGCTTTAAGTCACTAAATTTGTGACAATTTGTTATACAGTAATAAAAATCAATACAATATCTAATATTGATCATACTGGAAAATCATGAAGTATCTCAATCATGAAGCCAAAATAGACACAAAAATTTTGAACCATGAAGTATTGGCAGTGTCTGCTATTGTCATGGTAAGAATTTTCTTTTGCTGCTGTAACAAACTGCCAAAAATTTGGACCTTAAAACAAACAAACAAAATTATTAGCTCATACTTATGTAGTCAGAAGTTTGATATGGGTATTTCTAGGCTAAAAACAAGGTCCCAACAGTTTGCATTTTTTTCTCTAGAGGCTGTAAGGGAGTTCTGTTTCTTTGCTCATTCAGGTTGGTGGCAGAATTCACTTTGCAGTTGCAGGACTGAATCTTACAATTTTGTAGGTCAGAAGTCTGACGGGTGTTTCGTGGGCAAAATTCAAAGTACTGAAAGGGATGTGTTACTTTTTGGAGGTTCTAGGAAAGAAACAGTGTTCTTGTCTTTTCCAGCTTCTAAAGGCTACCGTTTTCTTTGGCACATGCCCCCTCCGTCATCTTACAGTCAATACTGAATATAGTTCAGGATGCAGTAACTTTCACTGTGGTCAGAAAATCAAGGTATCCACAAAGAGATTGTTAGTTAACAATAAAAATAAGACTTTCAGGAGGAAAATGAAGTCACAGAAAAATCTCAGGAAGAAGTAACTATAATGATACTTTGTAGCAGGATTCTATTGGATTTAGTGACGGATTTAACACAGCATGAAGGAGAAGAATGAGACTGCAATTTAGGAAATTTATGTTGCCATTAACAATACACAAGATCATAAAGGGTAACAGATTTGGAATGAGATGAGTGCATTTTTTCATTTTGAGGTGACAGCTAACTACCCAGCAGACATTTGAATAAATAGTACATTTTGACATTTGAGAGGGATAGATCACAAAATAAGAATCTCCACATTTGTGAATACCATGATGACATAAAAATCATCTATTTGACTATATCCCCTACCCATAGGTTAGGAATGTTTTTGAATTGTAAACTGCATGGCTACTATGTAGGAGCAAGTAACATTTCTTCTGAATGGATTAGATTATATGTGTTAAATCTTGAAATGCCAAAGGATTACTGTAGTGGAGGAAAGCATCAGTAAGTTCACAAACTTACATGTAAAGCTGCTTGAAATTAAACATAATAAATACGCTTAAATATCATATTTAAATGATATTAAAAATGATAAATGTTTACTTAGAAATATATTTTGAAGTAGGCCTCAACAAATCTATTCGTGATATAAAATGTTAAAAGTTTAGTAATTTGGATATAAAAAGGGAATAAGCGTATAAAAACAAAGTAACTCCATTACTTTAATTCTACCAAAATATTAACGTTAAAATATTACTGTGTGAATAAATATATGTGTCCCAAAATCTAGCTGTGTTGTATGGCACAGAAAAAGTTAGATTCCTGTTTAATAAAATATTTATGAAGCACATCGCTTTAGAAGCACCGAAGGTCTATTACCATTACATTATGTTAAATTTTGTGCTTTTCCCTTTAGTAAAAAATTGGGGAGGATACGAAAAATCTTATGGAAACTTTTATTTATGCACTGAATCTCCTGGAGGGAATTCTTAGAAATACTGCAAATATTTATAATAAAAACAAAGAGGCTTTTTGTTTATTTTTTGAGAATTCTCAAAATATTCATTAACAGCAGGTCAATTTTTCAATATCTTTCTTAAGTTCCTTTTATCTGCTCTCATCAAATTTGTAATAGATAATTTTTCCTTTACCCAAGGAGACAGAGTGTAGAAAAACATTTATATTTTAATTCTTTCTTAGTGGGAGCAGGATGGAGAATGAGAGATATACAAGGGAAATACTAGAGAAAATAGAATAATTAGTTCTGAATTACAATTTGGTAGGCCACTTCATCTCAGTGTTTTTTTTTTTCAAATCACATTTGATATGTGATATGAGTATAATTGCATTTCTTATTTAAAAACATTCCTTTCTGAAATTCATTACCTTCAAAGGGTTTGAATATCAACTTGAAATTAGTATTGAACTATGTTTTTTTAATTTAATAAATATCTTTTTAAAAGGCTAACTCCCAATTTTGAGCTGAAAATGGTTTTATGGAATAAAGTCTTTGCTTTTAACTTTAGCTCTTATTAATTAGGGATAAAATTTATGAGAATTAATTTTAATAATATTGACCAGCTTCTCTTAATTTTTGCTTGTAGGGAATAGATGTGATGAATCTCTTTTTGATATACCACTTCGTTACTAATAAGTCAAAAACATGAGGGATTAGTGTATTTGCATTGAACTAAGACATACAGCATACATAGTTTATAGAATCTTTCCACTTCCATATGGAATGAGTAGAGCAACAAGAATGACACACAGATGTCTCTTGGTAGAAATGGAACTCCTTATGAATGCTACCAGTAATTTTGGATGGGGATTAAGGGGAAAGATGCTGACTGTAAGAATGCAAAAGAATGGGCATTAAAACTTTGGAATGAATGTTGCTAAAAGTTTTCCCCTAGAGATGTTAGTGTAGATTTGGAAGTCCAATAATTGTAAAAGTCAAAGTACAAAGGAAATGAGCTAAGAAGATAGTAATGTATAGTCAGAGAAAAGTTTGCTTGAAATTGAGATTATGGAGTCAATGGCATGATCAAGGGAGTGAGTAGATGAGAAAGACTGAATGAAGTACAAGATCATTGAATAGATCTTGGAATAGATAGAATCAAACAGATCGATCATTGAAATAGAAATGTGACTTGCTCCTGTATAGTGGCCTTGCAGTTTCAAGTTCAAAACTTCTTCAACCTTTTCTCTTGTTAATTTTTACTTATCCTTCAGCAAATGTTTTATCGATTTCTCCTAATTTCTTGCCCAGATTAAGCAATAGTCCAAATTTCTTTGTTCTGGATCAGCCACAAAACTCTAATTCATCATCTGTTATTACTTCAATAGAGATATGTATTTCAAGGAATTGTTCCATTTCATCTAAGTTTTTGAGTTTGTGAGGGTAGAGTTGTTCATAATATTCTTTTAATATCTTTTCAATGGCCCTGGGATCAATAGCAATGACCGTTCTTTCATTTTTGATACTGGTAATTCGTGACGGAGGGGAACCATTCTAAAATCTGATCAAATCCTAGTCTTTCAGAGGGTATATGTTATGGTCTGTGATTTCTCAGGTATTTTATAGCTCCTGACCCCCTTACGTGGGACAGGAAACCTAAGTGAGGCTGGAGATTAGATATTTCCCTACCTCCTAGGAGACACACAGCACTGGGAAAGTCTTTTCTCTTTGAGAGTAGGCCTTTATCATCAAGAAAGCTCTGGAATATTTCAAAATTCTTTATTTTCCCCTCCATCCTCCCAAACCCATGAGATAATTTTTCTTGGCTCATCTATGTGAAATTTTGGTGGAATTCCTAGAGATAAAATCCATGTAAGTTTTGGAGCCACTTAAAATTGCGGCATGTGGGAGTTTCTCACACTCACACTAAAACAAGCTCAACCTGTAGAAAGTCTCAAAATGACCATGTAAGTGTTCAGATGTGACTCCTCCAGTGGCTCCTGCTTCAGGTAAACATTCCAATTGCGATTTTCTGTATTCTCCTGTCTTTTCCAGTTTTTAGGGTGCCAATTTGCACTACAATCTCAATTCTCTGCTATGTACAAGAAAGTCACTGATATTTGGTTTGTTCAGCATTTTGTTGTTGTAAGAATGGAGGTGATGACTTCCAAGCTTTTTAAATGTCAGGGTTGAAGCGAGAATTGGTTGTGATAAACATGTTTAAACACAAATTCTATGATCTAAATACATCGATTTAAAATTCTTCAGTTACTCCCGATTATATATAGTATGCATATGAAATCCCCAAATATAGTACATAAGCTTCTTCAAGATTTAAACCTTGTTTATATCTCCAGCTAAGGTTTTATTACTCGTTAAGAGGCTCCTCAACCCTAATTTAATATAACATTTATAATTCTTTGAATGGTTCACATATCTCAAGCTTGCATGTTTGGATTATACATGATTCTTTTTTTCTTTTAACAGGTCACAAACATTTCTGCTTGTCTACTTTTTATGTTTATTTCAACTCCAGTATTATATTTCAGAATTTATAAACTTCCTCAATGTTCAAGTTTTTCTCTATTATTTGCTCCCATAGCAATTTATGAATATTCATAACAGAGCGTTTATTTTGCTATTGGCATTGATATTTTATCTGTTCTCCATGTCAGAGAGTAAGAATCCTGAGAAGAGATGCTTACGTTTTAATCTCTGTACCAGACCAGTGGCTGAATGATAGCAAGTGTACCATGAATATATTTTGCATGCTGCAAATGAAGAAGAACTACATTGGATTTGGTTATGGAGTTGAAGGAAATGGATAAGTAAAGGGCACAGATTTTGGCTTTTATTCCAAAGTCTAGAATAGCATAAAGTACATATTTAGTCCTTTATTCAAAATGTGTATTGAAATATATACATACATCTTTTTTATTCTGATTTAGAAGGCTATTTTAACCTGAAAAATGAGTGAAAATTGAAGATTTCAACCTTGACACATCAAACTTAGTGAAGATACTTACGTAATTTTTTTCATATCGTGGATCAGCATGATTTTCAAAAGAGTCCTAAAACTCAAAAAAACTTTTTTCTATTTTTCTTGGTCTTTCCCCTAATTATACTAGATTTTCTGGCAGATTCCCATGGCTCTACATTGAGTATTAATGTGGTTGCAGAAAAAAGTTACTAATAATTCACAGTGTACATATTTGTATTATTTATCATGGCAAGATTACTCATATCTCTCAAGGCAGAACAAATGACTATACATAGCTTCCTGTAATCTATGTTTTTATTCAAGATCTCTAAGCTTAAAGTCCTTTAGGGAGTGTAGTGAATGCCTAGGCCTTTCCTGAGCTGGAGATTTTGCATGTGAATTACTGTGCCAGCTGGAAGATGTATTGAATCAAATTGAACATGACTACTTTCCATTGACTATGTATCAAAATATACTCATATTGGTCATTTTATTTTAGCAAGAGCTGCAATAAATTACACACACACACACACACACACACACACACATGTGAAAAGTTCCTTATACGTTTGTTAGAGATGTTTTGGATGCTAATCATGGAATAGGTTAGCTACTGTGTTGGAATGAGCCAACACTGTAATAATGACAGTGTTGTAAGAGGATGCCCCTTTCTGGGATGCAGCTTATACTTTTAATTTACAGATGGTTTAAATTCAGTTATAAATTAGGAGTAAGTTGATAAAGCATATTCATACAGAAGATATATTATTAGTTTTGATATCAAATATTTAGTAGTAATTATTCTTTATCTTTTATAAAATCCTCACCAATAAGGAAGAATATTGTTTCATATTATTATATGCCCATCTTTTCCCCCATAGATAACTCCAAACCCAATTTGTTTGACACTTTATATATCCATCACCTATTTGCACTTTGACTCCTTTGCTACACTGTTTTATTATTCTTTTACTCCTCTTTCATGTGTGCTCAGAACATGAAAACTGTTGGATCATTCTCTCACGTTGCTCCCTCAATACCCACGCCCTTTGATAGAGTATTTTCCAACCGAGGACACACACAAAAAAATTGTTTGCTTTATTCTAGTCAGTAAGCAAAACATTATTTACACTTACATGTCTGTTTTCCCCTTAAAAAGTGTAAAGCAGCATTTCAAAGATTATTTTGTGAATTTTCTAAACTAATCCCTGTGTTTTATCTATGAGTGGATCTCAATATTCGGTAAATATTAAAATTATCTGGAGACTTTTAAAAATTAATTATGTTTAGATCCTACCTCATAAATAGATTTTAATTAGTCTAGGATATTTATCTAGTCATTCAGTTTTTAAAAGCTAATCAGATGATCCTAAAATGCAGCTAAAGTTAGGAATCACTTGTCAAATAGAAAATGTCAGATGAAGTACCAAGGTTGGTACTTTTATTATTAATGAGATATTACTTTTTAAGATATACTTTATAAAATAATATGTTCAAGCATTGTTAATATGCTATTACGTGAATAAAGAATTTCAAAACATTTTATTTTAAATATTTAGAAGTCTTGGCCACGACAGCATTGCTGATATTATACTTAAGTCTCCTGCATTAAATAGTCATGAGCTGAACAAAATATATAAAACCCTGTTTTCAGGCATAGACTCTATATTCACCATGGGTTTCTTATTTAGAGCATTTTTCCAACACATTAGTGCTGAAAACTAAAGCCTAAGCAAAGAATGGCAATCTTGCTGGGTAGTG
Source organism: Eulemur rufifrons (assembly GCF_041146395.1). NCBI lineage: Eukaryota > Metazoa > Chordata > Mammalia > Primates > Lemuridae > Eulemur > Eulemur rufifrons. The sequence goes on from NC_090984.1 coordinate 79,860,436, forward strand.
GAAACAAAGATTAGAGTTCAAGACTATTAAAGCAATTGGAATTTGAGGGACAGGATACTAGAGAGAATCATTACAGAGAAGTAGCACAAAAATTATGTTCAAATATTCCTTGGCTCCTTTAAAAATTCCTAAACTATTGTATATGCAAGGCAATAACAACTGCTGGATGAATAAGAGTAAAACAGAAGTTTTAGACGCTGCACAGCATTAAAGTTCTCATTCAGTTAGATGTTTGGTAATTATTCTAGATTTTAGTGGATATTTCAGGAAGACCAAGCTTTGTAAGAATGGACCACATGCTATTTAGTTAGAACTAAATTAGATCCATTTGAATTAAGCCTGAAAATATGTCTCCTCATGATCCAAAACATCATAAAGTGATATAGAGATAATTTACTACCTTCCAGAACAACATTGGATAGAGGAAGACAACATAATTGAGAGGCTTGAAAAGATATGGATGGTAATAAGACCACTGGGGTTTAGGGACCCCATTTCTGAGGCCATGGGAGGAAGGAGGAGAAGGAATGCTGTCTGAGCAGGAGCCGGAGATAAGAGAAGAAGTTAACTACCTAGTTCGGGGACATTTCAGCGATCTGGGAGTACAGCAAGGCAGACTCCCACCTTAAAGCCTGAGGGACCTCATGCCTAAAAAGCCACCAGGTGGCTTCACATGAAAGCCACTCACAGCTGCAGAGGAAGATTGCAAACTGTCAGCCCGGGAGAAGGGACCCAGGCTCCAATTCTTCAAAACACCAGGTTGAGCTCCTTCCCTCCCCTTTCTCAGTAGAACGCCTCAGTTAACAGGGAGCTAACCTCCCAGTAAGAAGTACTAAACTCTTTGTTCCTCAATCGAATGGGCCACAGCTGCTGAGTTCAGAGATACTATCTATACATACCTTAAGGCATAGTTGTGCTTAGTAATGAGCTATGTGTTCCTTCTTCTATAGATAAAAGAGTAATTAGCTAAGATATCTTGTGACTATTAGGGGAGACTTGAAATTTCTACACATTGTAACCCACAAGCTTTTCATGTGAAATCATTGTATCTATAGCATGAAAAAGAGAATAAAAATGGGTGCTGGATTTCAGTCAGTACCACCTGGCTCACGGGAATGCTGGTGGTCCCCTGATCTTCCCTGCACCCTTTCACCTTACTTTTTGTGCCATGTCTTTGTCCTTCCCATCTCTTGCAGTGCATGCTGCCCAGGGACCAGTTATATCGGGAGTGTTGTGACCCCCTGATAAAATATCATATACAATAACAGCACTGAATTTTAAAAAATTACTATATATGTGAAGAAGCAGGACAATGTGATACATTTAAGAGTTGATAGCATTAGACAGAAAGATAATCTACATATTGCAGAGAGTAGACAAAAGTTTAAAATAATAAAAATTAATATACTCGTGGGAATGGAAGAAAAATGAAAAAATATTGAGAATTTCAAGAATCAGAATCTATTAAATATATCATTGTCTATTTTAGAACTTCAAAAATATATAAAGTAGCAACAAATTGAATGTGTTTAAAAATAGGCTAGAGCTAACAGAGAATAGGTATAGTAAACCCAAAGACAAGACAATGGCAATATTTAAACTATAGCAAGAAAAGTAAAATAAAAACAAACAGTGTTAGGGAGGTGTAGGACACAGTTAAATAACCAATCTAACCTATGAATCATTGGAACTCAAGAAGAGAATAAAAGAGATAATGGCAAGAAGCAATATGGGAGGAAAACAAAATGGCTGAGAATTGTCCCTTCTTAAAATATATCATCCCTCAGGCTTAGGAAGCTTAGAGAACTCTAATTAGATCAACTTCATATATCAGCAAACTTAAATGCACCAAGGACAATCTTCTATAAAGCAAAGATAAAAAGAAATTTTGAAAAGTAGATTTGGGGCACTATAATAAGGATAAATGACCAAATAAGAATTAGAAAGCAATCTGAATAAGGATAACTTTAGTTTTTGTCATCATTCTTATTCAGTGACTAGTTTCTTATTAATAGTAACATTTTTGTTAATAGTATTGAAAGTTATAAACATAAGTATGAATATATGTATGTATATAGAGACATATACACATATAGGATAAAATATATGCTTAAGGGGCAAAAAATATGTATCTTTAAGAATTTATTTTTACCCTTAATTGGCTAATTGACATTGGGCAAGTCAGTTAACTTTGGTGAGGTTGCCTCCTTCTCTGTCAAATGGTGGGATTGGATAAGAGAACTGAAAGTTCTTTCAGTTCTAGAATTCAATATTTTTGTTCCTACCTTCTGACTTGTGGCCAGACCACACTCTTTTTTATCTTTCTTCATGAGTACATATCTGTCTCTTTAATCATTTAAATTGGTCTTCTCTGGACTCGCTTCAATATCTCTGCATCATTTTGCATGCTGAGGTTTCTCAGGTTGGCTGCAGGATTCTCCATATGCTTGCTGATTTCTAGGAGAGTGAGCCCATAAGTCAAGTCAGAGGCAACATAAAAATAAATCTTTGATGGACTTTGTCTCTATAAACTTGACATTGGTGCTCTCTTTTTCCTTAACTTTTTTTAACATTTTCTTTTTCTTACATTTTCCTCTACCACTTAGACTTATGGGCTATGAAACCTAAATAAAGACAGATCTTTCCTATCTATATAACATTTCTATCTATATAATATGAATTTCATTGCCTCTCAGGATACTACATCAACTTTTAAAATCCATAACAATTAGTACAAATATTGTGAAAAATTTGCTTCTAATACAAATAAATTTTCCATTCTATGGTTTTATTATCATAGTCTAATTGTTTTTAAAACACGGAAAATAGATCATATCCTACTTAAATTTATTTAAAATTTAATATATGCAGTTTATTGGCTCCAGGGAATTAACGTGTTCAGAAAAAAATCTATGTTTCTGTTTGTTTCCTTTATCATAATTAAAAATAAAACCTATGAGAGAAAAAGGATGATTTAAAGAGATAAACCTTAGTCATACATCACTTAATGATGGGGATGCATACTGACAAAAGCATTTTTAGTTGATTTTGTCATTGTGCAAACATTGTAGAAGTGTACTTACACAAACCTAGGTGGCATAGCCTACTATACACTCAGGCTACATGGTACATACCCTATTGCTCCTAATGTACAAACTTGTACAGCATGTTACTGTACTGAATACTGCAGGGCAATTGCATCATCATGGTAAGTATTTGTATATCTAAACATATCTAAACATAGAAATGGTACAGTAAAAATATTGTATAAAAGATAAAAAGGCTACACCTGTATAGGGCACTTACCATGAATGGAGCTTGAAGGACTGGAAGTTGCTCTAAGTGAGTCAGTTAGTGAGTGATGAGTGAATATGAGGGGCCTAGGACATTACTACACACTACTGCAGAATTTATCAACATTGTACACTTAGGCTACACTAAATTTATAAAAAAATATTTTTCTTTCTTCAATAATAAAATAACTTTAGCTTACTGTAATTTTTTTTCTTTTTTTAAATTTTATTTTAGGATATTATGGGAGTACAAATATTTTGGTTACATGTAATGCATTTGCCTTGCCCAAGCCAAGGCTACAAGCGTGCCCTTCCCCCTTACAACGTGCTCCGCCTCCACTAGCTGTGAATTTACCACCCCCCACTCCATCTGCACTCAAATGTTTATGGCAGCACAATTCACAATTGCAAAGATGTGGAAACAACCCAAGCACCCATCAATGAGTGCATTAATAAAATGTGGTATATGTATATCATGGAATACTACTCAACCACAAAAACCAATGGTGATTGGTTATATACTTCTTATGTTATTCCGGATAGAGCTTGAGTCCATCCTTCGAAGTGCGGTATCACAAGGATGGAAAAACAAGCACTACTGTAACTTTTTTACTTTGTAAACTTTTTGCTTTTTTAACTTTTTTACTCTTGTAATAACACTTAGCTTAAAACACAAATACATTGTACAACCGTACAAAGTATTTTCTTTCTTTATATCCGTATTCTATAAGCTTTTTCTATTTTTATTTTTTCACTTTTTAAACTATTTTGTTAAACACTGAGAAACAAACACACACTTAGCCTAGGTCTACATGGGGTCAGGATCATTCCTATTACTCTTTTCCACCTCCACATCTTGTCCCACTGGGAGGTCTTCAGGGGCACTAACATACATGGAACTGTCATCTGCTGTAATAACAATGCCTTCTGCTGTAATACCTCTTGCGGGATTCGCCTGAGGTTGTTTTATAGTTAACTTTTTTTTTTTTAAGAAGTAGAAGTAGTACACGTTAAAATAAAGATGAAAAATATAGTATAGTAAATACATAAATCAGTAACGTAGTCTTTTATAATCATTATCAAATATGAATTGTACATAATTGTATGTGCTATATTCCTATATGCCTGGAAGCACAGTCGATGTGTTTACACCAGCATCACCACAAACATGTGAGTAATGTATTGTGCTACAACCTTGGGAAGGCTAGGACATCACTAGGCCATAGGAATTTTTCAGCTCTGTTATAATCTGTGACCACCATCACACAAGTGGTCTGTCATTGACTGAAACATCACATGGCATATTACCGTACTTATTAGAAAGTGACAATTGATATTAATATTATGGCAGTAAATATCATAAGTGATTAAAGAAAGTGTTTTAAATCTAGGCCACAGTCTGAGTTAGTGATATTTACGTGTTTTCCAGATTAACTCATCAGAACCATTCATTGGACTTTGTAGTCAAAGTCCTTGCTAATGTTCTGAAGAGATTTTTGCCTCAGGAATCCTCTGTCCAAATGTATATCAGAAATCTCAGAAAACAGTAGAAGGTTGATCAAGACTCTTAGATTTAATATCTTTGTTATTTCTCATTTCCTTTTGCTCAGAGATGCTAATAATAATTACTTTTATTATTCAGTTTTTCCATTTAGCATTGTATAACAACATCTTGAAAGGTAATATATTAATTTGGTATAATTTGTATCTTTTTTTCTGAATGAATGTGTCATTACCACAAGAGACAAATGTAGGAAAAAAACTGCCTATTCATAGTACAAATCACGGTCTGCAGTTAAAAATAAGTAATGAGCATATATTACCTGGAGTGGAAAATGAGGAGTTGAGCTCTATTCTTCCCTACTCACTTTAGAATCTTTGTAAAGCTAAATATTTTCAAATCAACAAAGCATGATAAATGAATTTTTGGATACTTAAGAAGTTGATAAATATTACTGCAAAGTCATCATTATTATTTTGGAAAACTATAGAAGGCAATTGAAGTACCATGAAGCTTTCCAAAAAGAAAATGGAAAACCATGAAAACAGAGTTTAAATAGATTTCCCATGGCCATATAGCTAGTAAGTGGTCAAACCAAATACTTTACAAGCAGAATATGAACTCTTAATCACCACTTTATATAGTTGTACAAAAAGACAAATCAATTCAGTTAACTCAATAAACTCTAACGGAGCAACTGGTATATATTTGGCAGAATATGATTGCATATTTAAAGCTATATAGGGCAGGAGGGAAGAATCAGGGACCTAATTTTAGACCAGATTAATGATTTGGAAAATATAAAATATAAAATGTTAAATGAAATATACTAGTTCCTAAATATCATAAAATCTCTGTTCTCTCTTCTCTCTTATTTTATTAAGTTGACTAGTTGAACCATACAAAGGTGTCACTATTATCAGCTCTTTTAGGACCAAAAAGAAATGATTGGAAATTCTGTTCACAATTAGAAAATGTAAACTATTGAGAATATTAAAGTATCTGTGGCAATTCAATCAAAGGAAAAGTGGATTAATATCTGAAGTTGTAACTTATCAAAAATTTTGGAAACTGGTTGAAGAATCGTGGTGCAAATTCTTGGCACAGCCAGGAGATTTGACAGGTGTAGGAAGAAGATATTGTGAGGTATGACAAGTAAGTAGCTGGCATGGAGGTTGATCAAAGGCAGGCCAGACACAAGCTGTGTAGACAGCTGGTTCAGGTGTTAGTCAAGGTCAGGTTGGAATCTGAGAAGTTGGTTTAATATCAGACCACAAAGACCAGAGGTCAGATTTTAAGGCAGCAAAAGAGGTATTTAAGTCTGGCTAATAATTAAAGAGCTAAATACCTAAGAGAAAAGCTATTCAAAATTAATCAGAAACATTTGTTCCATAAAAAGTTAAGTATTTTTTCTTTTCCCAGGAAAATATTTGCTGAGGGGCTACTCAAAGGCCATGTGATTTTCTAACACTAAACAATTATGTAATAAAAATATAACAGTTAATAAGACATAACCTTTGCATTAAAGACTTTAGAGTCAGTTGATGTACACAGAATCCAAAATATCTAATCAGAATGAAAAAAAATATTAGAATTAGGACAAAAGTACAAAATAAAAATGAGATCAATGAATTAATAAAATCAGGATAAGACACACAGTCTTGAAAGATAAGCAGGGTTTTAATAATGTTTATCCTGGAAAAGGAGTATCCAGGAAAAGGAATGAAAAAAATGCACCAGAGGAAAAAAATGTAGAGCATATTTGGTGAAACTTCAGTCAGATTTTAGGCATATGATACATAATTTCTTTTACACGTTTTGCTTATTTCTATACAGAGTGCATTTAGAATCCAATCTGTGTTTAAATCCACTTCAGTCTCAGAACTTGTAACTTAGAGGAGGAATATTTATGATGACCATCTGATAGTTCTAAGCCGCACCACTAACGAAGAAGGGCAGACTTGACTGCCTCAAAGAAGACCTAAAGGAATAGTGTCCTGTACCAATTCTAACATTAAACAGCATAGATAGAAGAGAACCCAAACTTTTGCAGAGAAAAGATGAAACTAGAAATAACGCGTCTTTCTATTGCTGTAGAATGAATCAATTTGACTCTAGCTTTCTCATTTGAGATGCTCATTTTATTTGTCTAGGTATTAAATCAGTAAGGGTTTTAAGAACCAGCAGATACTTTGATTTTTTCACCTATATCCCACCTTTAGTGTCTCCAACTTCAGTGTCTTCAGCCCTGCTGCTATATTCATATATTAGGCACTACCAAACTTTTATGCTATGGGTAGAATCTTGGCTACCATAGAATGCCAGCATCTACAGTGGGTGAGTTCCTCAAGAATACCAAAAACCACATTATTTCACAGTCAAAGATATTCGCTTAGGATTGTTGATGGGCAGCATTTTAAACTAATGAGTCTATTACAAGTTGTGAAAAGCAAACTTCTGATTTGAATATCACAGGAAGAGTTGCTTGCTCTTCCCTTTCAAGTATTTTTTCTTATTTATACTTGTGCATGACATTAAAATATTTGGCAAGTTAGTTATAAAAAGAAATACTGCTTATTTAGTATCTATTATGTGATAAGTCGTATATTAACTAATTTACATGTGTATACTCACGTCATCTGAAATTATTTCTAATCCAAAATTTTTATTATTCAGAGTAATTCTATAAGATTTCACAAAACTTATTTCAATATTTGCTGAGAAGCAAGTAAAAATGCAGTTAGTTGTTATTTTCCCTATGGACATTAATTTTGAGTTTATACAAATGATTAACAGCATCCCTGAGATAAAAGAAGAAATACATCTCTATCGCTGCAGGAATTATATTACTGCTAAAATGGATAATTGATTTTGCTTCAAAACAAAATTAATAGGAACTAAGGAAATATGCATGAATATTCATCCCCTAATTAATAAGGCTTCCTTCTCTTTCAGGTGAGAGTTTATTTCCTGAAAGACTCAAAGACTGACTTATAAATAAGTATCACTCTTTTATTAATTGTGGGCTTTTGTATATTCCAGTTGAAAACAACCTGAAACATTCTTATATATATCATATTTTTAAAATATTTTCTTCATGTGCTTTTAGAATCTCATCTTTATTTCCTCTATCTACCGTCCTCCACAATACCAGTCATTTTGTAATGCAATTTCTGGTCTTTGACTCAATTTCTTAATCTCAGTGCTATCAATAACTCAGCCCATTCATTCAAAAATCTCACTTTCTCTAAGTAGATGAATAGAAGCTATTTTTAATTCATATGTTTCTACTCATTTTTACATTCATTTCTGGTGGACTTTTCTTGAAGGTCTCTATTGAAATGTTTGCTACATAAAAGGTGTAATTTACAGTCAGTATAAAAATTGCCTTGTGTTTCCTTCTTTTTCCTCTATTCTCTTAAAATGCAACTATTTCAAATTTTAATATAATACTTTTGTATACATTTTGATAAACAATGTTAGGAAAGTGCACAAACATCATACTCTCTTCAGGTCTTAGTCATTATTTTACAAAAAGAATCAAGTTAAAATTCCCAAAGAAATGTCACTTAAGGATTATAAGAAAACTATCCCCATCATTTTATTAAATATATAATGACATTCTGATGCTAAGAGGTTGTAAAATACGTGCAATTTCACTGGAAAGTCTGCCTCTGTTTTAATACATTTAAACATGAATTTTTAAATATTTATCATTGTGATGTGTATATGATTTCCCAGAGAAAAATGAATTTAAACCTACAATCTATAGAAAATGGCTTTTACTTGATGGGAAGACTCAACATTAAGACTTATAAAACAGGTGAACAATCTCATGTGGAGAATCATACACATCCCTTAAGACATATGAATAGGGAAATACTGCAGGTCAATAGAAAGAATATAATGTAATTTTGAATAAATAATACCATATATTTATGCATATATTTTTATAAATATAGTATGCTTTGTAAATGTGCATTCTGAATCATTGTAAGTGTTTAATTTTGAGTAAATTTAGGATAAAGAATAGAAATCCATCACATTTACCTTCGTGTAAATAGGACATAGGCCTATCTGTGTTGTTAAATTTATTGCCATAAACATGATTCTTTTGAAATTTTAAAATAACAAGGACATGAAATATTTCTGCTCTTTATTTATACATTTCACATTAACTGTATTAGTCATGATAGTCTTGTTTATACTGTGGTAACAGAGTCCTGAAATCTCAGTGGCTTTCAAAACCAAAACTATAGGTCTTTCCCATGCTATTTGTCTGGGACACATTGTCCAGGATGATAAAATAGCCTGGGGCTGGAGAATATACAGTTCTGTAGGCAGAGGGAAAGAGAATAATAGAAAATTGCATTTTGGTTCTTAAAACTTCTGATAAGAAGTGACACACATTACTTGTGCTCATATTTCATTGGCTAAAGCATATTATTTTCCCATAGCTGTGTTCAACAAAGCAGGGATGAATAATCGTTCTTTGGGGTAGGGCACTGCAGATATGAACACTGAATTGGGCCCTTTTCAATTCTCTACTACCTCTTTGCCCTCTGAAATTAATAACTGCTCCTTGAAGGCAGAAAACATGTACAAGACAGTTTAGCCCCCACTAATCCAATATTTGTTTTCTAATAAGTAGATAACAAGTCTCAGTGATTGACATATTTGTGGGTTCACAGTTTACTTTAATCTTACTGTGTGTGTTTGTGTTTATAGTATGCACTGTATTTGCATATTATGTTTACCATACATACATGTAAAATTTTCATTTGTCTACAATTCCTTCAGCCAATCAAAAAGAGTGCCTGCTTTAACTTCATTGATATTTTAGGATTATTTAAAAGGTGTTTAGTCCTCAGTTATGACTATTGTTATACAACAAAAGGCATCAAATGAGCTTTGGTCCAGCTGAAATTAGAACGTGGTAAGGTACATTTACCACTCTTAATCACATCTTGGATATAGTACAGTGTGGACAAATGCAAGAGATGTGTGCTTACCCCGAATAAAGCCTACCTAAATTACATATAATTTGTAATATTGTTTCCTAATTTAACATTTCCCCTTCATGGGCAATTTTTATTCCTTTCAACATATTACACAATGTTGTAAGTTTTAAAATGTGATTACCGAAAGTTTGGAAAGGCTATTTTATAAACAATCCTAATACTTATCAAGTACAGAGACATGAAAGAAATATCTGAATTTTTCTATAGCTACTGTTGTTATTATTGAGGAGCATTGTAAGCACAATACAAAAACTCACTAAGAAACAGAAATCTAAATGTGTAGAAATTTTTACAGGATATTAATAAATTCAATTAGTCTGTACAGATGGAGATTTCTACTTATTAATGCCTTAATTGTTTTTTTCCTAAGTTTAGTACATGAAAAGCTTTTAGCAAGGTTAGAATGAGTGGCTTTCTTATATTTTCTCCTACATAATTAGGTGATTGGCATAGCCAAAAAAATTGTTAAACACCTAGAAACACACAAACATGGAGGGATACATTTAGAACCAACTATCAATTGGTAATACACGACACAATGATGCAGTCAAATAGGAAAAAAAAACATGCATATCAAAGCTTACAATGCATATTATTATAAGTAAGAGTAAAACATAGCTTACTAACACTCTTCTGGAAGGTGATAATCAGAATGAAAATTGATAAGGGAAAAGGCAACCTGTACTGTTCTTTGGATATTGTCAAATAATGGCAAACTGAACATCGGTGGCCCCATAGATGAGTTCATCTATCACTGCATAACACTATGCATTTAACTGAGGAATGCACAGGAAATACATACTACAGGTAAACTCTTATATTGAGGAAATATTAAGAGAGATGTAGGATGTTTAAATTAAAAAATTCCTGTCATTTATGTTCAACAACTACTTACTGAGTGTCTAACATGCCAGTCTCTGGCCTACGTTTGGAGATTACAACAGTGATCAAACAGACGAGTGATCTGTCCGCGTGGAATATACTTTCTAGTGAATGGACACGTACATAGAAAAAAACGATAGCCCTACAAAATTAGCGTTTGAGGTAAAAAGCAAACTCTCTTATTTCCCAAGTTTAATACCAAATAATGGAGAACTGTCATTTTTTTGTTACACACAAAATTGAAGAGATTGAGAATTATCTTGATTGACAATTTTTTTTAATCTGTATTTTAAAAATATTATTCAACTTAATTCTCCCTTTTTTGTTGTTGAAGCATCTGTTATCAGTGTGGCTATCATTCTTTTGTAGGTATTTTACTTTAGGCCTATCTTTAAAGTTTCTCCTTTTGCTTTTGATCCTTAAAACAGTTTTACTAAAAATTGTCTGCATATGGGTATTTTTGTATATCCCACTTAATATATACCTTGGTATCTGTAATCATAGATTTGTATCTTTTAACATTTCTGAAAAATTCTCAGACATTATCTCTTTGAATGTATTTATTTTGTTCATCCTATCCTGACTTTATTTCTTGTAGACTTATATTTTCTCATTTAATCATTAATATAATTTATTTTCTTCTTAATATATTTTACCTACTTTTCTCTGTATTGTATTGGAGATCATATATTCAAATGTACCTCCAAGTTCAGTAATTCTATCTTCCATTCTTTTTAATCTACTAATTAACTCATTCACTGAGATTTTAATCTCAATGTATAGCATTTATTTATAAACTTTTGGTCATTTTTATATTTTTTCTGCTCATTTCCAATATTCTCTTATACTCTGATCATTCTTTAAATACCATTTTTTTACCATTTACTGTATAATAATTAATATTCCATATCTTGCATTTCCAGTATTTGAAATTTTGAATCTTCATCTCTATGATATTGTTTGCTGATTTGATCAATGGATTGCTTATTTTCCCATTTTTTTTATTTTTAAAATTTTAAGTTTATGTTTCCTTCAGTTTAACTTGTGGGAATCCTGAGGGTTGAAATTAGTGCTGCTGTCCTGCGGAGATTATTGGCATTTGTTTGTTTGGGGAAATGAGTATCCTGAAACCACATTCATTCTTTTGAGAGCCCTGGTCATATGTAGGAAATTCAGACTCAGTTTCCCACTTTATTCTGGACTCCAGGCTAGTTCCTATAATTGCTATTAGAACTTTTACCCTTTTTATTGTTTATTAGCTCATAATTTTTTCTTAGTAAACTGGGAAAATTTCCTAACTTTCTTTTTAGCAAAGCAATACTTTAAAAATGCATGAATGCACATCTTTGCAATTGTGAATTGTGCTGCTATAAACATTCGAGTGTAGATGTCTTTTTTATAGAATGTCTTTTTTTCCTTTGGGTAGATGCCCAGTAATGGAATTGCTGGATCAAATGGTAGTTCTACTTGTAGCTCTTTGAGGTATCTCCATATTACTTTCCACAGAGGTTGTACTAGTTTGCAGTCCCACCAGCAGTGTATGAGTGTTCTTATCTCTCTGCATCCACGCCAACATTTATTGTTTTAGGACACTTTGATAAAAGCTAATCTCATTGGCATTAAGTGATATTTCATTGTAGTTTTGATTTGCATTTACTTGATTGATTAGAGATATTGCAAAGATGTGGAAACAACCCAAGTACCCATCAATACATGAGTGGATTAATAATATGTGGTATATGTATACAACTGAGTTCTATTCAGCCACAAAAAACAATGGTGAGCTAGCACCTCTTGTATTATCCTGGATAGAGCTGGAGCCCATTCTACTAAGTGAAGTATCACAAGAATGGAAAAACAAGCACCACATGTACTCACCATCACATTGGTATTAATTGATCAACACTTACGTGCACATATGGAAGTAACATTCATTGGGTGTCAGGCAGGTGGGAGGGGGAGGAGATGATGGGTATATTCACACCTTAATGAGTGCAGTGCGCACCCTCTGGGGGATGGACATGCTTGAAAGTCTAACTTGGGTGGGGCAAAGGCAATATATGTAACTTAAACATTTGTACCCCCATAATATGCTGAAATAAAAAAGATAATTAATTTAAAAAAGGAAAAAATAAAAATGCATGTTTATTGTACTGGACACAGGGTCTGGTTATATGGTAAGATGAAATCTCATCAGATAATTAAATATAACTACTGGTTGCTATAAATGTCATATTCTACTTCTCTTACACTTATTCTTCTAGTCATTTGTCTAATTTTCTGCTTCCCTCATAGATAAGAAAAATGGATCATAATTGAACAGATATAGGAACATAATAACTTAGTGAAGTTACTCTGTAATAGTTTTAAGAATTCCATACTGACATGATATAAACATATGTATATTGTGGAAAATGTAAATATGGAAAAGTTAGTAATGAAACACAAATAAACATTGTTTCAAGTGTCAGTCAGAAATCTCGCAGGAAGTGGAGGTAAGCCATAAAGGGTAGCTCAGAATCAATGGGATTAACATCTCTGCCTCTGCAAATACTATTGCAGCAATTGCTTTCCTACTACACTCTCTGAGGACAGTATGAAGTAACTACACACACTCATGAGTTACCATAGGGTGTATGAGTCTCTTCAGAAGAATTCAAGGATGTTTCAGATTGACTTTGATTTTTCCAGGCCTCACACTGTGACTTGGAATGCTGGATGACTCCCTAACATTTACTTCTCCAGAGGATTTCAGGCCCAGAAATTTATGTGATCCCAGAGCAAATGCTACTATTCTTAAGATTTTCTTTTTAAACTCAAGTTAAAATTGGGCAAATTTCCACTCCCTTAGACTTGTTCAGCATTCTTAAGGGGAGTAAAGCATAATCAAAGGCAGCAAACAGGCACGTATCAAATAGAATATGAGTCAGGGCCTTATATGTTCTGATAATTGCACATTGCCATGAGTCAGTCAGGCTTTTTTTAGTGAACTTACACCTGCAAAGCTTTTATTAGAATAAACTAAAGTGATGCAGGATATTAATGCTTCAGAAAAAAAGCAGTATATGTGATATAAGTGTTTAAATTAAGAATACTGAGAGGTAATGAAATAATTATTTTCTAGTTTAGAAAAAGAAAGTGCATTATATAAGCTCTGTATTTAACATTAACTCAGCAAAACATTCATTATGCGTCCAATATTTTTTAGGCACTGCACTAAATACTAAAGATTCAGGAACAAACAAAGTAGAAGAGATCTCTGTGGTGATACAGCATAACAACTTAATAAAAAGTTATCTTTTTGATGAGTAATACGAAGAAGGTGCTCTAAGACTTACACATTGAAACATATATCAGGGTTTTCAACTGTAATTTGGAGGATCAAGAAACACTACTTTAAGAGTAACATTTAAGTTGAGAACTAAAGGTTGAGTTAGTTAGGACATGGGGCCAATGAAGTAAGGGAGAGTTGGGAGGGGACTATAGGGGAGAAGTAACATCCAGCATTTATATTTCAAAAAGAACAGTTTGTGGCTATCTCTTGAAACAAGAAGCATTGCAATTTTGGCATCTAAATGTATGAATGAGGCAGAGTGACACTCTTTAAAAACTATCAGTGTCTTTACTTAATAATAAAACAATATTATTAACAATAAAAGCACATAGTGAAAATAAGATATGTAATATTTTAGTGAAAATTTATACATTACATTGTTATAAGCAAGTAAGTGGCCAGCGGCCAGTATGAAATATTCTCATAGGAGTAGCCTTTGACTTATACCTTAAGAAAATGTATACGCATTGCATTTCTATAGTTTTTAAAAACTCTACAACCTAAAGAAGTAATTTTAACTTGGGAACTCTCTTTTCAAAAAAAAACAATAGATGTTTGTGTGGATGTGTTGAAAAGGGAACACCTAAAGAATTTCTTAAAAAACTATTTTTAATGAGGTAATCTGTATAGTAAACTAGAATAAAAATAAATAAAAATTAATAGTTGTACGTTGACTGTCATTAACCAAAAGAGGATGTAATTGAAAGTGATGGGAAGGTTCTAGGACATCTACCTGTCCTTCACGGACAGGAAAGAGAGATATGCCAGAAACTGTTTGAGGGCAAGAGAAAAACAAAGTACTGTTTCTTGATTGTCCTACCCTAATTTTATGCCATTTAATAAATTCATTTCAGCTGTGTTCTAGAAACTGTATATGCTGAAGTGATCTTAAATTCATTCTAATTCACTGGGAAGCCATAAAAATGCTGATTCTTAGTCCTCCCCCCAGTGATTCTGCTATCATTGGTCTGGGAGATATCCTGGGCATCATATTTTAAAACGTCTATAGTGCAGCCAAGGTTGAAAATCACTATTCTAATCCTCCAATGTTTGCTAGATATTCAGTGAAATAAACTTTTTGAATCCAGGTATATAGTTCACAACCTTCTGATAACTGCAAAAAGGTAAGTGAAAAAAATAAATACACATGTAGGAATGATAAAGCCAGAATACATGGCTGATATAAGCAAACTCTACTAGACACAAAATTAAAAAACTTAAGGACTGAATCACATCTTGCTTTTAAGTTTCAGGAACAACCCAGGACTGCATAGAAAAACTGCCCTCCAAACTGAGATGGATTCAGGAGACTAAAGAATGACTCAGACAAGCCCAGCTTGGCTAGTTAGATGAGGGTATTAGAAGCTACTTATACAGGGTGCTCACTCCTGGGTACCACAGGGATTCTCCAGAGAGTAAGATCTGTGCAGCCTACCCATTGTGTTCCCTTAAGTCCCTTTCCAGTGAGTGACACAGAGATCTATTGCATCATCACATGTTCACACATAAAACAGATTAAGCATGTGCAGTACAATTATGATGTGTCTTCATATAGCCCATGTTATGTTAATGATTTTGTATTTTCAATCAGTTGGAGATTTTAGTATTATATTTAACTAAAGGATCCTATAGGACAGTAAAAGTAGTTAGGGCTGGTTTAAGCCAGTCATCTCAAGGAAGTGCTGAGGTATGTCTCTTGTGCTTTGTAGTTTGTTTTGGCATTTGCTTAATCTATTTTATAACAATTATGAGTATTTCCAGTTAACACAGTGTTCCTCCTTGTGTGGTAGGGAACTTGAATTTTTTTCTCAATAGGCCAATTGCTTCTGAGCTCACATTCTCATGGTTGAATGGGATTTCAAAGGTACAGCCATATTACCATAATGAAAGGGTGACTTTTTGAAAAGTTTTCCAGAGGGAATTTTTTTTTAATTAAACATTATATGTGTTCCAGAATACCTTTTTAAAACACAGTATCACAGAAATGGGAAGTGATTAAAATTCTTCAATCCTTGCTCAGTTTTCTTCACCATCATTACTACTGTCTAAACATTGTGAACCTAATGATACGTAGAAAACTTCATGGCATAGGTGATACAAAGTAAATTCTTACTCTTGCTTTGGAGGGCTAACTCAAGGATAAATACAGAATTTTATTGTTATGGCATGCCGGACATGCACCTTGCAACTCGGGTTCCAGAAAAGTGGAAAGATAGGAAAAAAGCTGTAGCAAGGACTCAGGAAGGAGTAAAGGGAAACAGAAAAGACTTGAGAAGTAAGGAAATAAGTCCTGGTAAGCAGAGACTGGTACCCGGAACTAGATATCCATCTAAGAATAGTGTGAGTAGGTCTCTGAACGGGGAAAAGTAATGGATTAAGAGGAAAGGAAACTGGTTTTGAAAGGAAAACAGCTCCTGAGATAGAAGACCAAACTCTGAGAAAAGACAGGACTAAGGGAGGTGGCAGGAATTTGGAGCTGGTCCCAGATTAGCTGCTTTTTGTCAGCTTCCAGCCTCCACTGTCCATTAAAGAGTTACAAGAAAGAGAGAGCAGGGAGTCCACTGAGGCTCACTGAGTTCAGGGATTGATATTAAAATTTCTCAGGTTAGAAGTATGAAAAGATGATAACTTTAACCTGTCTAACATGCTTCAACAGTACCACATATAGCTGAAAAGAAAAGAATCCATCATTTTGAAGTTAATGAGAAAAAAACAGTACATATGGACTGGTTTACTACCCACTTAAGTTTTATTGTTCAAATGCTATATTACAGATATTTCTAGGTTTTCTATTTAACATATAATCTTACCACTTATTTTTACCTAAATAATATTATTTGTAAATAACTATACCCAAGCTTATAAATTACCATTTGCTTCATCATAATACATCCATTTTAAAAATACATCTGAAACTGTGTAGAGAAAAATGAAATAATGCATACTTTTTAAAACACAAAAATAAAAAATAAATCTATTTTATTCTATAGAGTCTTAAAAGGTATAGATATTTTTCATAAGTATATAACAAAAAGTGTGTTACAAATAACAGTGAATGATAAGAAATAATTTAAGGTTAAAGAACTGTAGAGACAAAGAAAAGAAATTTAAGAGGTAAAAGAAAAATAGCTGTTTTTGATAAGTTATTTTCTGGAATATAGACAATGAAAAGTAGTACTGTAGAGCTGTTTTTCCTAGACTGGTTATTTAAAGCCACAAAGAGTTTGCAAAGTCCAAAAGACTTCCATGATCACATGAATTTAGCAACTTTTGAGTTAAGCCAAGTAATACTCTTTGAGGACTTTTCTGAGGCTTTAATAAGCAAGTTAGCAGTCTATATAAGCAAGAATAGAGAATAAGAATGTTTCATACCTACTTGGCTGCACAATATTACCCATTAATTAATTAAATAAAATGCTGAATAATACTGTGGTTATTTGAAAATAATTTTCCCTGGAATCATAATTTGAAAAGGACCGTTGTGAAAAGTACAAATTACCATAATTTATAAACATTCATCTTTGAAGTCAACCCATGTAGCCACATATAATGACCCCTTTCTTTCTTGGACAAAAATGAAGTATAGAAGATACCCATATGACTGATGTCCTTATAAGAATATGGCTACGTGTAGATACAGAGACATAATAAAGAAGCCATGTGATCACAAAAGCAGAGATTGGAATTAATACAGCTGAAAGCCAAGAAACAGCAAAGATTTCCCATCAACTACCAGCAGCTAGAAAGAAGCAAGGAAAAATTCCTCCACAGGTTTCAGAGAGAGCATTTCCTTTGAACTTCTAGCCTCCAGAACTCTGAGATAATAAATTTATGTTGTTTTACACCACTCTGTTTGTGGCATTTTTTGTGACAACCCTGGGAAATTAATACAGCAACTTAGTAAATTACGGAAATATTGACTTCTTTGTTACATCTCTTACTATGCAATGGAATTATAGTTAGTTCACTAATGATGTTAAGAGAAATTCCTACTAAGGAGACCACAAATGATTTGATGAATATCAGTTTAATGGGGCTCATGAAGAGGCATAATTTAGTTAGTAACAGCCACATTAAACAAAAGATTGCACCAAGATTTCTAAAAATCAACAAATGAATTGGAATATATCAGAAGATGTGATCACAAATGATTTATTCTGTAATTTATATGACTGGTTAAGCAGTTCCATATAGAGTTAATTTTTTAATTACTATGTTAATAGTACTAAATTACTAATTTATATTATTAAACTGAACATTTTAATGTTTTCTCTATTTATAAATATTATATTAATATTGTGTTTTTATATTCAATATATTTTAATATTCCTATATATTTTGAGTATAGTCTCATCTTAGCGGATTGTATCTATAATACCTTTAATTAGGATGTTAACATGTCTATCGTGGGGGACACAATTCAATCTATGACAGTTAGCAAATTACTATTTTTTTGTTTACGCCTGATTCTTCATCTAGTTGTGATGCACCATGCTGTGGTCTTGGTATATTTCCCCGTGTTTCTGGCTTCTACCTTCCAATTTGACATTCAGACTGTCACTTCTTTGAAGGTAATTTTGTCTTTTTTCTTTTCTGGATACTTTTAGAGACTTAGATTTGTAGCTTATATTTTTGCAGTTTCACTATATGCTTCTAGGCATAGAATTCTTGTTATTCTTGCCTGCGATTCACTGGGTTTCATGAATATGTGATTAGGTGTCTTTTCACAAGCTCTGTTCTATTCTTCCCACTTTTCCAGAATTCTTATTAGGTATATGTCAGACCTTCAAACTCTTTCCTTCATATTCTTTACTTCTCAAATAGTTCTCATATCTTTGTTCTTCTGTGCTGCATTCTGGATAATTTATTTGACCAATTCTCCAGTTCCTTAGTTCCCTCTTCAGAATATTCTGATCTTTACATCATTAAATAGAAGCTTTAAATTTTAATTTAATATTTTTGATTTTTTTCAATTTTAGAAGTTTTATTCAGTTATTTTTAAAATATGATCATTTTAGTGTTTCTAATTTTCTATAAATATTCAAAACATACAATTCCTTTAAATATTAATTAATGAATATAGTTATTTTAGGTTATACAATAATATGTGTCTAAAGCATCTAAAATTTTGCTTATCAATTTATCAGATATTGTTTGGCTTGTTCTCACCCACGATGCTTTGTTAATAACATTTTTATTTTTATTTTAAACTTATTGCTTCCCTTGTAACAATATGTGTGGAAATTCATTTAGGTGTACAGTAAAAATGTATCCCTTCCATGCAGAGCAATGGAACACCTGCTTGGCAAATTTTGGATGAAATTTGTGGCTCAGATGATTTGGGCTGCCCAGGCAATGGTAATTTGGGTGGCAAATCCTTGAGAGGGGTGACCTGGAGTAACAATTTCATATTTGTTTTTCCTCCCTGATTTTCTTAGAAGCATAGGCAACATTTCTTGCAGTCACTTGGGTGTGGTGTATGGCATGTTTACTTCCAGATCACCATTAACTTGTGTATGCTGCCTTTTGCATTCTCTAGCCCTTTTGGTTTGTCTCTTTTAGTCTGGACACCAAAGCTAGTGGTTTCTAGGTTCTGAAAATGTGCTCAAATTAAGGGATTTAAATCCCCTCCTTATTTCTCTAGACTTCTGGTTTACCTTAGATATTGACACAATTATTTATTGCCATCGTGTGTATGTTTTTATGCTTTAAAAAGCTTTGAAAATATATGTCATTCAGCATTTTTAGTTTTCAAAAGAAGGATTAGCCCAAATATTTTTTCCAGCCTTATTACTAAACATATAATTCTTTTTCCTTTTATTTTTATTAGATGAATAATCAGTTCATCTGAACCAAAGAAGTAAATGTATATGTACTAAGCCATAACAGTCATCTTAAAATACATGAGCCACATTTAATCATTTAGCTTTAAAGAGTCATACAAAACACCAAACATAACAACTGTGACTAGATAATATATTTTAAATTGTTACATAATTTTGTAATAAATCATTTATATTAAATATACTAAAATAATGTTTTAGAGAAGATTAATATAATTAGTTGGCAACAGAGCAAAAATAAAAAATATTCTGACCTCTTATTTAGATATTTATTCTCATTATACATTATAAATAATACTTTACATTAGTCAATCATTACATTGTGAAGCACATTAGTATTTCCAGAGAATGTAAAATATTTAAATGGTAAATAACTGGGATGTGAAGAGATAAACAGTTATTTCTTTAAAATATTGTTAACATCACAGACATTAAAACTCAGTATTTAGACACAACTGTAAAACACTTCTGTGAATTCACTCAACCACTCATTTATCTGTTCCAAACTTACATTTTTCTGACATCTTTAAGCATTTTTTGGTGTGTTTGTTCAGGAAGTTTTTCTTCACTGACCCCTCTCTGCCCCTCCTACTGTGTCAGTCTGACCTCTTTGGTCCCCTATTTTTGTTCATAAAAATGCAATCAACAGCTAACTAGCTATTATCACTTTATTTCATTGTGTTTCAAGAATTTGGTAAACCTTTCATATGAATTAATTTATTTAAAACTCACAGAAACCCTGAGAGTTAATTCCCTTATTAGCCCATTTTAAGATGAGAAAAATGAGTTAAATGATAAGCCCAAGGTCACACAGTTAATGAACTTTAGATATTAGCTGAATTCTATTTGACTTTAAAACCAGATGCTCTCCTGCCTCCACAGTAATGAATGTGTAGTATTTTAAAAGGGAATAAGAAGTAAGTAAAATAAGTTTAATATTATCGTGCCAGTATTGTCCCCACATATTCACAAAGACCTGTTTTGTGCATCTGTCATCCAGTGTAAGCCACATACTAGCTATCAGTGATTCAGTTTCAAACTAGCATCACTTTCAGAGAACAACAGTACAAGAGCCACAGAGGTTAATTTAAAAGGAAATTCAATCTTCAGTCACATCTTTCAAAGACATTGTTGGGATTTCTTACCAGTGTTAAACACTGATAATTTCCTTTTCTCTTGTTACCACACTTTCTCCAACAGTTCCCAAAGCATCTCTCCCTTCTTGCCCTTCATTACCTAGATTAGTAGAATTTTGATTGACGTGTCCTTGCAAACCTCCTTCTATCTCTGTGTTCTTTATTCATTTTCAAAGTCAGAACTGGAATACTTAGGCACTAGGCTTTAGGGAGGAGTTTCCTTAGGAAGATAAGATAGGCTTGAAATATTTATACTTATACTTTATACTTATATATTTACATATCACGTATGTAAAATAGAATTTGGGTGTTGTAATGCCTAAAATAGAGAGAAAAAGCCTGGAGCAGCTAGGAGTTGAACATCAGTAACATGGAGCCAGGAACACCAGGTGGGTGTGGGGTGTGAGGGCATATGAGCTCAGATGGAACAGATTTGCTGCTCTTGTCCCGATTCAGTAGATTTTCTTGAATAAAGGTTTCTTCGATTGTTGTATGCATATAAGACAATTTTCAGAGACTTAAAATTGGAAATATGCATGATATATGTGCATGTGTGTGTGTGAGTGTGGGTGTATATGTTATAGTTTTCACCACATAAATGGTTGTTTTGTTGGGGAGAGGGTTTACTGAGCTTCTCACACTACCATCCCAGGGGTCCAGGAAAACTTTTATAAATCCTCAGAGATTTAAAAGTTCTTTAATTAGCCTTAATTATCCATGTTCATATAATATGAGAGAATGGGTGCAGGAATATGTCACAGGTATAACAAAGGCCAGTATTTCTCAATTCTTGTGGAACATTATTCTCACAAGGGGAACTTTTTAGAATCTATTGATAAATAGGCCATATTCCAAGATATTTTCATTCAGTGGCTCTGGATAGGAACATTAGAAATTTTTTTTAGATTCCTGGAATGTTTCTAATTGGAATCAGATTTGAGAACCACAGTATTGGCATTTTAGAGGGGATTCAAGCATCATATTAGTAGTTGAGACTATACACCTTTTAAATTTCTTCCAAAATTTAAAACTGAGAATATAAACTTTCTGAGGGTATCTTGTGGTGGGCTTTTATTTCTCCCTTCCACAACTACCAATAAATAAATAAATAACCATAAATAAATAAATAAATAACCAACCCTAAAGTTTTAATAACTTTCGTTTCATGAAAACACTACTTTCACGAAGTCTGCATTTCCTTCCTAGGCTTTTTGGGTTGAAATATTATACAGTTACCTACACAGACATGCTATTATTTATAAACCTACTAAGAGATCACAGTTATTATAGCAAGTAAAATATGTTGGCAGAATTTAGTAAATTTCATATCTGCACAATATGGCAACCACATATCTTCTGGTTGCTTCATGACAAGTGTTGCCAAAAAGAGATCTGGAAGCATATAAAAAATTTAAGAAGAAGAATATGGGGAAGCCCTACCATGCTCCAGATAGCCTTAGTTTCCTAACTTTATGTACTAAGCCCTGTTGTCACCTGGGTGGATAGTAGCAAAGTGGATTTGACTCAGAAGCTTCCAAATATTATGGCTTTAATGTATCCAAAATGAAAGAAAAATTAAAAGCAGTATTTTTAGAAACCTTGTTGTAATCATTAGACTATTCCTCCCTGGAGAACGGACATTTCATTTTACAGTTGCAGCAACTGTTATTTTCTCCTTTGTGATTTAACGTAATTATATAAGTGGACTACATTTTGTACAAGATTATTATCATTAGTGTGACAAATTTCTTCCCAAGTTTTAGTTTGTGAAGAACTTACTATTAAAACTTATTGGCCTTTTAATTCTTTAATCTTCTTAAAAATCACCTAATCAAAACAGTGACAAAACTCTACATAAAGATACATGTTTTTAATTTGAAAAATTGCGATAAATAATTTAATTAAAGTTTAACAAGAAGCTAACATATTTTAATCTATATAGTAAGAAATTATTAATTGTACTGTCAAAGGCAAAATATTACCCATCATTCTTGCCACAGTCATTCTGAAAAGAAGGTTAGAGTCTTTAACATGCTAATATCTTAAGAATACACATTCACAAGGTCTTTTTTCATGGCTCTTAATAATATTAGGTCACGATATGTTGGTAGACTAACTTCATAGTAATTAAAAGTATATAAAATTTAAAATAAAATTTTAAAATTATATAATCAATTGTTTAAAACAAAAATAAAATAGAAATAGAAATAAATATGACCTTTAAGATTTTTTTAAAATTTTTTATTGATACATAATAATTGTACATATTCATGGAGTACATGTTATATTTTGATATAAGCATATAACATATAATGATAAAATCAGGGTAATTGAGACATGATTCACCTGAAACATTTATCATTGCTTTATGTTGGGAACATTTGAAAACTTCTAGCTATTTTGAAATATAATAAATTATTGTTAACTATAGTTGCCCTATTGCACTATTAAACACTAGAACTTTTTCCTTCTATTTAACAGTATTACCCATTAACCAACACCTCTTCATTACCCCTTCCCATTACCCTTACCAACCTCTAGTAGCCACCATTCTATTCACTACCTCCATGAGATCAATTATTTTTAGGTCCCATATATGACTGTGAAAATGCAATATTTGTCTTTCTGTGCCTGGTTTATTTCACTTAAAATAAAGTCCTCCAGTTTCATCCATGTTTCTCCAAGTGACAAAATTTTCCATATGTGCATATCAGTGTTAATGGATTAGTATCAATTTAATGGTGAGTATATGTGGTGTTTGTTTTTCCATTCATGTCATACTTCACTTAGACGAATGGGCTCCAGCTCCATCCAGGATAATACAATAAGTAGCTCACTGTTTTTTTCTTATGGCTGAGTAGAACTCCATAGTATACATATACCACATTTTATTAATCCACTCAGGCATTGACGGGCCCTCGGGTTGTCTCCATATCTTTGAAATTGTGACTTGTGCTGCTATAAACATTCAAGTGCAGATGTCTTTTTAACAAAATGCATTTTTTTTTTCCTTTGGGTAGATACCCAGTAGTAGAATTGCTGGATCAAATGGTAGTTCTACTTTTAGCTCTTTGAGGTATATCCATACTACTTTCCCTAGAGGTTGTACTAGTGGGCAGTCCCACCAACAGTGTATGAGTGTTCCTATCTCTCCATATCCACACCAACATTTGTTGTTTTGGGACTTTTTGATAAAAGCAGTTCTTACTGGAGTTAAGTGATATCTCATTGTGGTTTTGATTTGCATTTCCCTTTTGATTAGAGATGTTGAGCATTTTTTTTATATGTTTCCTGGCCATAAGTCTGTATTCTTTTGAAAAGTTTCTGTTCGTGTCCTTAGCCCACTTTTTGATGGTGTTGTTTGATTTTTTGGCTGATTTTCTTGAGTTCTAGTTATCAGCAATTTCTTGGATATATAGCATGCAAATATTTTCTCCCATTCTGTAGGTTGTGTATTTTGCCTAATGATCGTTTCCTTGGCTGTGCAGAAGTTTTGTAATTTGATCAGGTCCCATTTATCTATTTTTGTTGTTGCTGTGATTGCCTTTGGGGTCTTCCTCATAAAAATTCTTTCCCTAGGTCAATCTATATAAGAGTTTTGCCAACATTTTCTTCTAGAATTCTTATGGTTTCATGACTTAGGTTTAAGTCTGTTATCTCCATCATGAGTTGATTTTTGTGAGACGTGACAAGTGCAGATTATTTTTCAGTTTTGTACATGTGGCTATCCAATTTTCCCAGCATCATTTATTGAATAGGGATTCTTTTCCCCAGTGTATGTTTTTGTCTATTTTGTCAAAGACCTGATGGCTATATAAGGATGGTTTTATATCTAGGTTCTTAGTCCTGTTCCATTGGTCTATGTCTGTTCTTGTGCCAGTACCATGCTGTTTTGATTACTATAGTCTTGTAGTGTAGCCTGAAGTCTGGTAAATTGATAACTCCCAATATGTTCTTTTTGCTTAAGATTGCTTTGTCTAGACGGGGTCTTCTCTGGTTCCATACAAAGCACAAAATTATTTTTTCTAGATCTGTGAAAAATTATGTTGGTATTTTAATATGGATTGCGTTGAATCTGTAGATCACTTTGGGTAGCACAGACTTTTTAACAATGTTGATTCTACTGATCCATGAGCATGGTATGGTTTTCCATCTGTTTACATCCTCTGCTATTTCTTTCCTCAGTGTTTCATAGTTCTCCCTGTAGAGTTCTTTCATTTTAGTTAAATATATTCCTAGGTATTTTATTTTCTTGCTATTGTGAAGGGTATTGAGTCTTTGATTTGATTCTCAGTTTGACTATTGTTGGCAGATAAGAATGCTACTGATTTGTGTACATTAATTTTGTAACCTGAGACTTTGCTGAATTTATTTATCAATTCCAGTTGTCTCTTGGTAGAACCTTTGGGTTGTCTAGATGTAAGATCATATCATCAGCAAAGAGCAAGTTTGACCTCTTCTGTCCCCATTTCGATTCCCCTGTTTTCCTTCTCTTTTTTGATTGCTCTGGCTAGGACTTCCAGCACTATGTTGAATAGAAGTGATTATAGAGGGCAACCTTGTCTGGTTCTAGTTCTAAGCAGAAATGCTTTCAATTTTTCCATGTTCGGTATGATGCTGGCAATGGGTTTGTCACATATGGCTTTTACCATTGCTAGGCAAGTGCCGTCTACGCCTATTTTGTTAAGTGTTCTTATCATAAAAGAGTGCTGAATTTTGTTGAACGCCTTTTCTGTGTTGATCGAGGGGATCATATGGTCTTTGTTTTTACTTCTACTTATGTGGTGAATTACGTTTATAGATTTGCATATGTTGAACCATCCCTGCATCTCTGGGATGAAGACCACTTGGTCGTTATTTTGGGGAACTCTCTGTACTTTCTGCTCAATTTTTCTGTAAATATAAAAATGCTCTAAGGTCTATTAATTAAAAATACTTCCAATCATATTTTACTGTTATGGAATATGGTTGAAACTCTCTTCACTTTTCTTCAATGCCCTACATGCTCTGCTTCCTAAATCCATTTTTACTTTATTTTTTTTACTGGCTTTCACTTCCAAATGTCTATATTTCTGTTAATCAAACGTAACAAATTCTTTTCAATTCAGGACCGTGGCAACTGTATCTCCTTGGTGAATTTATCATAAATCATCAGGCCTTCTCTTCATTCAGATGCCTTCAAATAGGCCTTTAATTATCACTACATCTAAAGATTTTCCCCCTCCACAGGACTTACTAATAGCTGATATTTTCTTAGGTATTCTTATGATCTTTTGCTTACAATAAAAATGGGATTTTATGTGAGCAGATACCTCATCTGTCCTGTTTATAACTCTCACTTTCAAAATGTTTTACAGTCTAGAATAGTAGCTGATGTGTAGACATCACAAACTTAACATTTATTTGATAAATTAATTATTACTTTATAGATGAAAAAAATAAGAAGTTGAAAGGTAGGTGACTTGTTGACGTTTATACAGCTAGATTGTCGTAGGAAAGGAATCTTATTTTCTGGAGTCTCTTTGAGCAGTGGACATTCTATAATAGGCTATGGTGCAGTGCAGCATAGGATATTCATACATCATTGCCATGACTTTAAGGAAAGAGAAGTCATTTTCATGAAGACTTTCATGAAGTTTCTGTCAAGTAGGATGTAATAAAAACTTAATTCACTGCCAAGATAATATCAATAATATATGTTAAGTTAAAATACATGAACTTTTTCTTAAAAAACTGTAAATAATACATTGTATATCTATTTTCTTTTCATTTATATATTTAACAAATAAAAATACAATTACTATCATTATGGTTTACAAGTACTAGGTCACCACAACTATTGCTATTTACAATGGTAGGCTTTTCCTTATAGGCTCCTAGGTCACTGCTAGTTCCTCATGCTCTCAGTTAAACTGTGTTTGAACAGGAGAAATTAGTGAAATGCCCAGAATTTTGTGACCTGAGGATTGGATGATATAGTGCCATGAATCAATCAACAAATATTTGAAATCTCTATGGATATAAATATTACACTATGGGCTATACACTTGAATGAGCAATTCATTTCTTTTTCAGATGTATGCACATTTCAGGTCATTCATTTAATGTTAGAATGAGATCACAAAAGTCAGAAGAAAACCATAAAATATATAGTGGATTATTAGGTTAATCCTTAATGGGATTTAAAACTTTTTGTGTCACTTCTCTGCTCTCTTACATTAAGTGCCCAGAAATGTCCCCTTTTAATAGGTCTAAAGTTAATAAAAATTTGGGAGGATATTTAATTAATTTTAAATCAATGTTTTCAACAAAATTGAACTATGCATAAACATAAAATATCAATTTAATTGATATAACCATTTATAGCAAGGTAATATAAAGGGGTAAAATGATCATGTTACCTATATTATGATACAGTTCTATATCCCCCAAATAATTTAAGTTGATTTTATTGAGATAATAAACATTTATTGATGAAATGAGTGGCCCATCGTACATAGTAGCATAAAATTTAGACTCTTTAAAACTTGTTATTGCTTTAAATGACATTTGAGTGTCATTGTCATTTTATTAAGATTGCATATCATTCTATACTTCAATTAGGTAACTGCAGATCTTAATGAGATTTTAGTAGTGACAATATGCACTATCATAAAATTTGTGAGCTCTCATTTTGAAATTAAACTCTGATGCTGATATTGAGTTGTAAACTTCCTGAGGCAGCCCAAGTAAATGGGCACTTGTGCCCATGGCTAACTGAAGGCAAAATATATCTGATGCAGTTTCATATGCTTTTTCTAGATTCTCTGCCCCTTTCTGCACAATCAATTTTCACATCAGTACTTGAGCCACAGGGCACTTGATGTCCAGGGGATCTCCTTTAAGTCTTATGAGGAGTGGTAGATGCTCAATAATTTAATCCATTTTACTTACTTTGTGTAAGAAGACACTAAAACCCAGAGAGGCCCTGATTAATGTTATACAGCTAAGATATTGCAGAAATAGGCCAAGAAACAGAACTTTCTAACTCATATTTCTTGTGTAATTGTGTTGTCTCAAATCAGAAGTGAGCAACTTGCAGCCATATTCTGGAAATTCACTGGCCAGAGCTAAAATGTATGAAATTTTAAGATGATAAATACAATGACATTTTATAGTGGAGAGGAAGAAATGTTTGTGAGGCTAATGTCAGTGGCAATTGCATTCCAGAAAAAGAGAAGTTGGAGGGTATGGGCAAGGGTTTGAGTGGGGTCATGTTGGGGGTTGGGGTGGATATGGTGGTTACATTCTTTTCCAAGCTCACCAGTAACCTACATATCACTGTATTAATATTAAATACTCATTAAATAATTCATATTACTTGACCTATCAGTAATAATTGACAAAATTGATGATCCCACTGTTAGTTTCTAGGACTTCATGTCTTACTAATTTTCCTCTTACCTCATTGGTTCTCCTTGATCTCCTTTGGTCCCTCCTTAATCTCCTCATCTGCAGACATGGGAGTGCCCAGGGCTCAATCCTTGGACTTCTCTGTCTATACTCATGTTCTTGGTGATGAAATTTAGTATGGAATTTCTGCTTCCATTTTCTTAAATTTGTTCTATTGCCCATCACAGTAAAATTAAATACTATCTTTCTAGCTGTTTTAATCAAAATTCTTGGCATGATATTTAACTTTTCTCTTTTTCTTATAAATTGTATCCAGTCTATCAGCAAAAATATATCCAGATGCTGACCACCCTATTACTATTTCTGCAGGTACCACCATGGCCCAAGCCACTGGGATCCCCTCCCTCCATTGTGGCTTGTCTTCCTGCTTCCACATTTGCCTTCCTACAGGCTCTTCTACACAATACATCTCAGTTATTATGCTATTCCTTGCTTGAACCTTTTGACTGATTTATTAATAAAATATTTTCATATTACAGGCACTCTTTTTAGAGGTTTGGAATCTATCACTGAACAAAGCAAGAGGGATTCCCACCTTCAAAATCTTGCATTCAAGCAAGAAAGAAACACAAAAAGACAATAAATATGATTTAGAGCATAAATTATATATTCTATTAGAAATTCTGTGAAGAAAAGTAAAAGTAGATCAGGGTAAGAGGGATCCAGAATGCCAGGTTGTTAATGGGGGTGAGACGAACAGACAGGCTGCAATGTTAGTTTGGGTGGTTAGAACAAGTCTCATTGAGAAGGTGAGATTTGAGCATAGATTTTGGGAGGAAGATAAAACCTTAGCCAAGTGTAGATCTGCAGGAAAAATGTTCTGGCAGAAGGCATAAATAGTAGGCCTCCTCCTTGTTGCTTGAGTTTTCTACCCAATATCTTGCCTCAACTGTTCATTCTTGCTTCCTTCTTCTGTAAATGCACTCCTCAGAATATTTGCAAAGCTCATATGTGAAACCCCTTCATATCTTTGCTCAAATTTAACATCACTGAGGTCTTCCCTGACCATATTCTTTAAAATTGCACCTCTTCTCTCTGGCACTATCTCCCTTCCCTACTTTAATGTTGTCAATACTACTCAGCACAGTCTATTATGCAATATAATTTATTTATTTTATCTGTTGTCTGTCTTCCATTATGAAGGATGATCTTCATGTCTGCAAGGATTTTGCTTGTATTTTTACTGCACAATCCCCAACATCTAGAGCAGTACCTGCACTACCTCTTTGGGCTATTCTCTATTTTCATCTAATGAATGAGCCTATTAAAGCATTGAATAAATAATCATTGAATGAAAGAATGGGTGATTATTTTAGGAGCCCTAAAATATAAACTAACATGTGCCCATCAAAACAAAACTAGCAGATAAATGCCCATGGTAATGTAAGATGTTAACTTTATAGGAAGTTAGGTGAGGAATGTTATTGTACCACTGTTTTTGCAACTCTCCTAAAGAAAAGTAAAATCATTCCAAAGTAAAAAGTAAAAAACAAACAAACAAACAAACAAAAACAGCTTTTTATTTGTCTCTGTCCTCAAAAAGGCCTTGATCTCAATGGCATGGTTTCCTCTAAGAAATAAGTAAAATAAAATGTACAACTGCTATTGACTACACTTGTCTTATCTAAATGAACTATTAAATTAATCAGACATTTATTCTAGTTAGGCTCTGTTGGCCAATACAACTTAAACTTTTGATTTATTATCTTGAAAAATACACTCACTCTCCATTATCTGAAGTTTGAGATGGCCTTCAAAACAAATCAACAGAACAACCTGTGGAGGTGTATTTCCATGTGCATGTCAAATACCTTTATATCTTTACTCCTTTTTCAAATCAAGCCCTAGAGTTAAAGATCATCTTTAGCACTTTTTACAGATTCCATGAAAGACTGTCTAATTACACAATGAAGAGCAGTTCTTACCATGTTGGCTCTTATATGTTTCGGCTAAGTTAAAGTTGCCTAGTAATCTCAAATTTTAGAATTGAATTCTGCTTGATCTTGAAGAATTCCAAATCTCCATTTAGTAGAACAGCCTTAGTTAATAACATAGGTGCAAAAAAGCATTTGACAAATTCAGCACCCTTGGATGATAAGAATTCTTAACAAAATAGGCACAGATAGAACATACCCCAATATTATAAAAGCCACATACAATAAACCCACAGCCAACATCATACTGAATGGGGAAACATTGAAAGCATTCCCGCATAGAACTGGAACCAGGCAAGGTTGCCCACTGTCACCCCTTCTGTTCAACATGGTGCTGGAAAAGTTCTCTCCAGAACAATCAGACAAGAGAAGGAAATCAAGGGTATACAAATTGGGGCAGAAGAGGTCAAATTATCACTCTTTGCTGATGATATGATCTTATATCTAGAAAACACCAAAGATTCTGCCAAGAGACTCCTGGAATTGATAAATTCAGCAAAGTCTCAGATTACAAAATCAAAATACACAAATCAGCAGCATTCCTGTACACCAACAAAAGTCAAGCTGAGAATCAAATCAACGGGTCAATAACTTTCACAATAGCAACAAATAAAATAAAATACCTAGGAATATATTTAACCAAGGAGGTGAAAGACCTCTACAGGGAGAACTATGACACACTGAGGAAGGAAATTGCACAGGATGTAAAAAAATGGAAAAACATATCATGCTCATAGATTGGCAGAATCAACATTATTAAAATGTCTATACTACCCAAAGTGATCTACAGATTCAGTGAAATCCCCATTAAAATACCAATGTCAGTTTTTGCAGATCTAGAAAAAATAATTCCATGCTTTGTATGGAGCCAGAGAAGACCCCAAATAGCCAAAGCAACCTTAAGCAAAAAGAACAAATCAGGAGGCATCACTTTACTGGACTTTGAGCTATACTACAAGGCTATAGTAACTAAAACATCATGGTACTGGCACAAGAACAGACATAGACCAATGGAACAGGATTGAGAACCCAGATATGAAAGCATCCCTATATAGCCATCAGATCTTTGACAAAATAGACAAAAACATACTCCGGGGAAAAGAATTCCTGTTCAATAAATGGTGCTGGGAAAATTGGATAGCCACATGTACAAGACTGAAAAATAATCTGCACTTGTTACATCTCACAAAAATCAACTCATGATGGAGATAACAGACTTAAACCTAAGTCATGAAACCGTAAGAATTCTAGAAGAAAATGTTGGCAAAACTCTTATATAGATTGACCTAGGGAAAGAATTTTTATGAGGAAGACCCCAAAGGCAATCACAGCAACAACAAAAATAAATAAATGGGACCTGATCAAATTACAAAGCTTCTTCACAGCCAAGGAAACTATCATTAAAGCGAATAGACAACCCAGAGTATAGGAGAAAATATTTGCATGCTGTACATCTGAAAAAGTGGTAATAACCAGAATCTACAAAGAACTCAAGCAAATCAGCAAGAAAATATCAAACAACCACATTAAAAAGTGGTCAAAAGATATTAACAGAAGCTTTTCACAAGAAGATAGACTAATGGCCAATAAACATGAAAAATGCTCAATGTCTCTAATCATTAGGGAAATGCAAATGAAAACCACGATGAGGTATCACCTAACTCCAGTGAGAATGACTTTTATAAAAAAGTCCCAAAACAACAGATGCTGGCATGGATGTGGAGAGAAAGGAATACTCTTACGCTATTGGTGGGACTGAAAAGTAGTACAACCTGTATGAAAAGTGGTATTGAGATACCTCAAAGAACTAAAAGTAAACCTTCAATTTCATCCAGCCCTCCTACTACTAGGTATTTACTCAATGGAAAGAAAGACATTTTATAAAAAAGGCACTTGCACTTGAATGTTTATAGCAGCACAATTCACAATCACAAAGATGTGGAAACTACCCAAGTGCCCATTAATATGTGAGCGGATTAATAAAATGTGATATATATATACCCCATGGACTATTACTCAGCCGTAAAAAAATGGTGAACTAATATCTTTTGTAACAACTTGGGTGGACCTGGAGACCACCCTTTTAAGTGAAGTATCACAAGAATGGAAAAACAAACACCATATGTACTCACTATTAAATTGGAAATAATTAATCAACACTCATGCACATATGGTAGTTAAATTCAATGGAAATCAAGCAGGTGTGAGGGGGAAGAATGGGATGGGTAAATTCACAATTGACGGGTACGATGCACATTATCTGGGTGATGGACACATTTATAACTTTGACTCAAACTGTATAAAAGCAATTCATGCAACCAAAACTTTGTACCTCCATAATATTATGAAATAAAAAAATTAACTAAAAAATATAAATATCTACATAGTAATGTTATTAGATTCTTCACAAACTGAAGATCAGTTGTGTGGGTAAAATACGACTTTGCAGAAGAGGATCTTAAGACCCCGTTTAGCAAAAGCAATTTTAGGCAATAAGAACAAAATGGGAGGTATTAATTTACCAGATTTCAAACTATACTACAAGGCTATAGTTATTAAATCAGCTTGGCATTGGCACAAGAACAGGGAAAATGACCAGTGAAACAGAACTGAGAACCCAGATATAAAACTATCCTCATATAGCCATCTAATCTTTGACAAAGAAGACAAAAACATACACTGGGGAAAAGAAACCTCATTCAATAAATGGTGCTGGGAAAACTGGATAGCCACATGTAGAAGACTGAAACAGGACCCACACCTTTCACCTCTCACAAAAATCAATCATGGTAGGTAACATACTTAAACCTAAGATGTGAAACTATTAGAATTCTAGAGGAAAATGTGGGAAAGACTTATAGACATTGGCATAGGCAAAGAATTTATAAAGAAGATCCCAAAAGCAATCACAGTAACAACAAAAATCAATAAATGGGACCTGATTAATTAAAAAGCTTCTGCACAGCCAAAGAAACTGTCATGAGAGCAAACAGACAACTTACAGAATGGGAGAAAATTTTCGCATGCTACACATCCAATAAGGAGCTGATAACTAGAATCTATTTAGAACTTAGGAAAATCAGCAAGAAAAAATCAAACAACCCTATCAAAAAGGGGGCAAAGGACATGAACAGAAACTTTTCAAAAGAAGACAGAACAATGGCCAACAAACATCAGCAAACATATGAAAAAATGCTCAACGTCTCTAATCATCAGGGAAATGCAAATCAAAACCACAACGAGATATCACTTATCTCCAGTGAAAATGGCCTTTATCAAAAAGTCCCAAAACAATAAATGTTGGCGTGGATGCGGAGAGATAGGAACACTCAGACACTGCTGGTGGGACTGCAAACTAGCGCAACCTTTGTGTAAATACCCCATTCTTTAAGACTGAAATAACCATTCCCTCTTTTTATTTTTCTGTAACCATTTTCTCCTTATTGTTTTTCTATAACTGCTTTCTCCTTTCTGTTTTTCTGATTTTCATTACCTCTCACTTGTTTTTCTGTCCCTCACAGGCGTATGACTGGCTACAGCCCTATTAATGTCTTCTAGAACCCCACTCATCTCAGTTTCAATCCTCTCAAGTGAACTTGAACTTCTGGAGTTGTTCTAGAGATAACTTCATTTGTTCAGGGAATTATAAGTAGTTAAGTCTAAAGCAAACAGTATGAAGAAGGAACTATAAATGAAATATGGCTTAGTGGCTAAGTGGGGACCTGAACAGAAGATAAATCATATTAAGATATTAAATATTTCCTGAGAACAAAAGGTATGATTTTGAAGGGTTCAAGCAGGGAAATGGCATGATTGTATCTGTGTTCTAAAAAGATACTCAGAATATATTAAAGCCATTTAAGAGACTGTAGCAGTGAGAGATGATAGCAATAAATTTAAGTTATACAGTTTGCTATGGAAGACAAAGGGTGATTCCAAGAATTGTAAATAAGTTGAGGAGAAGGCAAAAATGTAATTTGAGGTGGGAAAAATGTAACTGTCAGTACAAAGGAGTAAAAAGAGCAGCAAGCTCACTATAGGGTCCAAGAGTAAGATAATTTAGTCCCTAAGCACATAGTGATAGTCTGTTGTGGAATATTATAAATATTAGTTGTCTGGAATAATAGAAATCATTAAAATAATTAAATAAATATAACCATCCCTTTCAAGAGTTTTTAAATTACTTTATATTTCTATGCAGACTTGATATTTACCCCAATACTTTATATATTCCAAAATCTGTTGAAGGTTTTAGAGATTTGTGATTTTTACCCTATCTTAAATTATGACTTAAATCAATGAACTGTCATTTCTCAAAGACTATGTTAAATTCTAATCAAAAGTCTTGGAGAGTGGAATTAACTGCCAATATGGTCTTTTAAATGATAGCCGTAAATATTCTCTTCATAAGCAATGAGTACACTTACTGGATTCTATAGTCTAAAAGTGTAAGGACAACTATAGATTCAAAATTTGCCAAATGATTTCCAAGAAAGTAAAAGGAACACTGAAATATTGCTCATACCCTTAATTCTACTTTCTTTGATCATGAATAGAATCAGAAAGAAATACATTAAAATTAATATTTTACTTTTAATTTAACATTTCAGAAATTATTTAAAATTTCTCGTTAAACACCTCTTTGTATGCCACTGGGTAAAATTGTGAACTATCACAGTTTGCCAAAAGAGATATTTGAGAAAACCCTTTAGTCATATATGAATTGAACTTTATGATTTCATCGAAATCATTGTTCAAAGGCAATTCTAGGATTGGTTTTTACATTTCTGAGGAACTCCTTTTGCTCAACAGATGACTATGTATAGATATAGCTAGACATCGATATATATAGTTATTGATTAGGGCAGTTATTGTTATCAGCATTTAGTCATACTCAAATTGTTTCAGAAAATAACTGTATTTCCAACACCCTAGATATTTTAAAAGGAAATGATTATAATATAGAAAATTAGGTGCACTCAGGGAAATAACAAAAAGACTTTGAGAAGGGTGAGAGGTGAGAGAAATTTGTCACTGCCTTTCAGGAGATTAGGAGGCTATAGAAATCACACAAAACTGGATCTGGTTCTAATGATTTCCCCAACCTGCAGCAATAAGTGAGTGATTCATTCTCATTTGAGCTTGGAAGTTTATACAATACTCATATGTCTGGCCACCACTGCAAAAAGAGGTTAGTGGCTTCTCTTCTGTCTTCCAAATATTATGTGAGTGCCTCTCATTGGAACGATCCAACCTGGAATCCTGCTGGCAAGAGATTCTGGGAAAGGCATGTCCAAAAATTTTCCTGTGCTATGTAGGAGAAAATGTTGAAGTGGGCATAATTGATGCCAATTTGACAACTTACAACTTGGCATAATAACCCAGAAAGATACAGTATGTCTATAGATCTATAAAAAGATATGTGGCAAAGGTTTATATATATAGGAGATTTATTTGAAAGATGGGTACAGCTACAAATGGAATTTATTTATTCTACCCAATGAGAAACCCCTAAATTCACAAATATCTATTAAACAAATACTAGGTGTTACTCTTAGAAAAACTGCCCAAAGAATGGTCAATGAAGGAATTTTATATAGTGTAAAAGAATAAGTTTGGAGAGAGACATAAGATCTTTTTTTCCATTTACTAAAAGGAAACAATAAAAGCAACATAGTTAATGAAAATAACTGTCTTTGACAAAGCAGACAAAAACATATTCTGGGGAAAAGATTCCTTATTTAATAAATGGTGCTGGGAAAACTGGATATCCACATGTAGAAGACTAAAACAGGACACACAGCTCTCACCCCTCACAAAAATCAAATCACGGTGGTTAACAGACTTAAACCTTAGGTCAGAAACTATTAGAATTCTAGAAGAAAATGTAGGAAAGACTCTTACAGACATTGGCCTAGGCAAAGAATTTATGAAGAAGACCCCTAAGGCAATCACAGCAGCAACAAAAATAAATAAATGGGACCTGATCAAATTAAAAAACTTCTGCACAGCCAAAGAAACAGTCACGAGAGTAAACAGACCACCTACAGAATGGGAAAAAAATTTCGCATACTACACATCAGATAAAGGACTGATAACAAGAATCTATTTAGAACTCAGGAAAATCAGTAAGAAAAAATCGAACAACCCTATCAAAAAGTGGGCAAAGGACATGAATAGAAATTTTTCAAAAGAAGATATAAAAATGGCTAACAAACATATGAAAAAGTGTTCAACATCTCTAATCATCAGGGAAATGCAAATCAAAACCACAATGAGATAGATATCACTTAACTCCAGTGAGAACGGCCTTTATCAAAAAGTCCCAAAACTATACATGTTGGCATGGGTGTGGAGAGATAGGTACACTCATACACTGCTGGTGGGACTGTAAACTAGAGCAATCCCTGTGGAAAGCAATGTGGAGATACCTTAAACAGATTCAAGTAGACCTACCGTTCGATCCAGCAATCCCATTACTGGGCATCTACCCAGAAGAACAAAAGTCATTCTATAAAAAAGACACCTGCACCCGAATGTTTATAGCAGCACAATTCACAATCGCAAAGATGTGGAAACAACCCAAATGCCCATCTATTCATGAATGGATTAGCAAAATGTGGTATATGTATACCATGGAATATTACTCAGCTATTAGAAATAATGGCGATATGGCATCTCTTTGGTTCTCCTAGAGAGAGCTGGAACCCATTCTATTAAGTGAAGTATCCCAAGAATGGAAAAACAAGCACCACATGTACTCACCAGCAAACTGGTTTCCCTGAGTGCACATTTGGGAATAACACCAATTGGGTATCGGACAGAGGTCGGGGCTGGGTGGAAGGGATGGGTGTATACCTACTTGATGAGTGTGATGCACACTGCCTGGGGAATGGACACGATTGAAGTTCTGACTGGGGGGGATGGGGTGGGGGGAGGGGAGGAGTGCACACCTACATGATGAGTGTGATGTGCACTGTCTAGGGAATGGACACAATTGAAGCTCAGACTTGGGGGGATGGGGAGGCATGGGCAATGTATATAGCCTGATCTTTTGTACCCCCTTAATGAGCTGAAAAACAAACAAAAAATAAAAAAAAAAGGGCTGCAAAAAAAAAAATTGATTAAAAAAAAGAAAATAACTGTAGCATGATACACATTTTAAATTAGTAATGATGCATAGTTTTTTCATTATTAGCTTGCTACAATACCTTTTTATGATCATTTTTCCAAGGCTCTTAAT
The DNA here is from genome assembly GCF_041146395.1 of Eulemur rufifrons. NCBI lineage: Eukaryota > Metazoa > Chordata > Mammalia > Primates > Lemuridae > Eulemur > Eulemur rufifrons. The sequence goes on from NC_090984.1 coordinate 79,898,075, forward strand.
TGTAAAATCATATTATCATGATTTAGTAAAATTGAAATCATGTTTACCTAACACATTTTCTGTTATAACAGTCTTTAAAACCATCCTTAAGGCAGCATTATATCTCACTTGGTTGAATTATAAAAATTAGGGTGTTTATTTATTTTTTTTTATTGTTCAACAGTTAGGCTCTTTGACGCTCTTACTAATTTTTATAATTCAATGTATAATTTTATAATTCAAAGGTATTTTAGGCAAATACGTTTTCTTATTGTTTGAATGAGTGTGTTAAGAGAAATTCCTAGGAATGGAAAACACAAATATTTATGGCTCTTGATATACATGACATTATTTTAATTTATGTCCACTCTATAACTAGGAAAGTAGAACATGTATTTACATATATTAGCAGGCTCATTTATTTCATGTAATGTAATTTTATCTTTATCATTTAATTAATATAACAAATTATATTTTGGGTTTTATTATACATAGTATATAATGATGTCTCATATATATGCATTATATTCTCTCCTCATACCTCCGGTCACATATATTTTACAATTTCTACTCAATCTCAAGGTTCTTGTGGTTAAGATCTCTGCTTTGTTCATTTTTCTATTACACAGTGACTAAACCACTAATGGTCAGTAAATATATATTAAATACCTTTCAACAATATGAATATAAAAATATAAAAAGCTAAAAAGAAAATTCAAGTTATCAGAATGGAAAAATATGTCAAAGAATTTTTTCCTGATCATCATGCATTTTCTCATTATCCTTTTTATGTATTCTTATGGGCTCTTAATGGTTCATTTTCTAAAATATTTCTTCCCATTTTACTATATTAGGATTCAGGAAAAGAACCATAAGCCATACTTTATACTATTAATATCTGGTCAGATAAATAAGCATCTTGCAAAATGGAACAAGAGTATTTCCTTCAGTTGATTGAATTTGGATGCAATAAATTAAAGTATAGAAAAATTGTCTGTAGCTTTCCCACAATCAGATTGCAATGTTTTTAGGAAAACTCTTCTAATGTGCCATGCTCCTAACATTTAATAGCCTTTCTCAGGTTTATAACAGAAGAAAGAAATAATTTTTTGAGATATCTATGAGTATTAATGGCTCTGCCATTCAGATATGAAGGCTGAGATCCAAAATATGACTACTTTCACCTTGAAAGTTAATCTATATGCCTCTGCTTGCTTCTCCTACCAGAATGCACTACATTTCAAAACTATTCCTCTGATAACCTTATAAACATTACACTTTTACCACTGAAAACACAGAGATATTTTCTTAACTATAAGAAGAGCAATCTTTTTCCTTCTGAGTTATTTTCCATTACTTCTTTTTGTTACTTTTCAGAGATAACTTAAAATTTGCACACTTGTTAAAGAGGCTGATAATTCTAATACATTTATTTTAAGAGAAAGATTGTCCTTCAGTCCCATGTAAAATCAAAGCCTGTAATTCATTCATTTCATTCCATTTCTTCTTACAGATGAATGGAAGTTTAAATTTTAAGGTCATAATTTTCTGTGGCTACCTGGCCTTGAATGATATCAATCTCTCAGCACCACATAGCAGAACATGGAGGCTCTCCTATGTTCCTTTTAAGGAAATATCAAGAGCAGGGAGTTGTTGAGCTATTTTTTTGATGTTTAGATGAAGTCCAGAAATTAAAGCAGGCATGATGGAAAACTCAGCTATAAGGCAGATAATTTACAACCTTGAAGAAACAGAAGGAAAGAAGCAGAAGAATGTACAAATGGTTAGAAGCAAAAAGATCATAGAAAAATTGAAATACATATGGATGGCAGGATAGTTCAGAGACAGAGTCTGTGACCACCCTCAGTTTCCTATGGCTTGTCTGCCATCACTAATCTGAGTCATGTTTGAAAAGGAACAAAGCATATTTGGCATTTTTTTCTAAATATACAAAATGGGAAACAAAATTGTAAGTATTTTCCTTATATTACACTTGTAAATAGACCAGATGTTTGTTCATCTAAACTCAACTAGATGATACTCACTAAGGGTAGTATACACCTCCCTCATTTGTTCTTTGAAATATTCTATTGGAGTTTGGAAATAAACTCATTTTCAAAACTTATTCTTACCTTGAATGCTGTGAAGTTCCTTTTAAGCCATAGTTTTATATTCTATCTTTTTCCTCAGGAAAATGTAAAGCTTAAAGTAGATGGAAAAAAGCATGTTTTGGCAGCCATTTTAAGTAAATCAGAGCAATTATGGTGATAGAATGAAGGATAGAAGAAGAAAGGGAAGATCCAATTTAATAGTGACAACATGTGGTGTTTGTTTTTCCATTCTTGAGATATTTCATTTAGAATGGTCTCCAGTTCCATCCAAATTGTTGCAAAAAGCATTAATTCATCCTTTTTATAGCTGAGTAGTACTCTATGGTATACATCTACTACATTTTACTAATATACTCATGAATTATTGGGAAGAATATGAGATTTATAAAGAGCCAAATACTAGCTATTAATCTTCAAAGGTTATGTTGATTTTCCTGGAAAGAAAATCAAAAAGAAAAAGTAATAAAAATCAACCTCTTTCTAATACTTTTTTATTAAGTATTTATTATGTAAATTTTTTTAACATTATAAAATCTTACAACCTCATATTTGTATCATGGGCAAAATTATAAACATATTTAAAGATATACATTTATGGTGTGGATGTTCACACATGTCAATTATCCAGGGAATGGCAGAGATTAAAAGAGAAATTTTAAAAATATTTTTATATGTATTAGAATAGATTTACCCTTTTTGATGTTTTCATTGTCAGAATGAATATTAGAATATCTTTCATTAACATTCTACAGATTATTGTTTCGTATAGCTTAATACTGTAATTGGCACAAAAGATATACAATCCTCACATAGGTTATGTGTGTTATTATTGAAAAAAATCCAAACTCAAAATAAACTTATTAGAATCAATCTAAGAATTGGATCCTTATTGGGTGAAGGCTATTACTATTTTATTTTAGTGCATCATCAATTCAACAGATTCTTGAGAAATGATATTTTCTGAAGTCTAAAAAGCAAATCAAACCAGGTCCTTTGTGTATAAATAGTCAAAAATTATTTAAATCACCAAATCACAGACAAATATAATATTGAGAAAGTCTACATGTAGCAATATTCCAATTATAAACTTCTTTAAAAGGCAAACAACCTTATTATTGTCAGATTATTGAGAACTGCATGTTGAGAGACAATTCTCCAAAGATTTCTCATATGTCTGCACATCTATGACCAGAGGTATTAAGAGTTTATCTTCTGTACTATCTTTTCAATGATGATTATATAGTAAACAGCTGTGGAAGGTGGAAGATAGAGAAAGTGGCCCTTTCTGGCACAAAGTTCAGAATTGTTTGCTCTCCAAGATAACAAAGATCATGTCTTCCTCTGAAGCAAAAGTTAAGATTTGCTAGCAGCTCCCTTTAAAATATTGGGATTTCTAAAGTGCAGGTTTCCTCAGCTGTCATGCAAATCCACTGCATATGCAGCATCGATCTGAGCCTGCCTCTGTATTACCTCCATACGATTTGGGGGCCAAGGAGAACCAACACATATGATGCTGAAGTTGCTTGCTATACTGTGAGTAATGAAGTGTTTCAATGTTGGTCACAGTATACACAATTTCAGTTAATTGGGAGGAATAAGTTCAAGAGGTCTATCATACAACATGATGACTAAAGTTAATAACAGTACATTGTATTCTTGAAAATTGCTAAGAGAATAGATTTTAACTGTTCTCATCACAAAAAATAAGTATCTGCGGTAATGTATATGTTAATAATTAATAGATTGATTTAGCCATTCAATAATGTATACATATTTCAAAATGACATGTTGTATACGAGAAATATATACAATTTTTATCAGTTAAATTAATTTATTAATTTAAAAATTCTTTATATCTGATCCAGGAATCTTATGTCTTCTACCAATATCTAGGAAACCATGGCAGGCCAACATGTTAGCACACAAGCAGAATAAAATCTCAGATCTTTCACAATTATTGACGATGCACAAAGTTAGTATGGGGGTGAGGTTCTGACTTTAAGAGATTATATTTTTGAAACTTTGTCCCATGATATTTATTTACATATGCTTCCTGTCTTCCAGTAAATATTCATATATATTCAAATTAAGAATTGAATAGCATGCAATCTTCTTCCCTGGGAGGCAATTGCTTCCAGCTGATCTGCCCTTACATATCACCTACCCGATGCCCACAGCTTCACCTGGTGACACAAGGTGCTCAATCTGTAAATAAATGAATTCACCTAATATATTTCCTCACTTTAAGTTCTCATGTTTCTGTAAACATCATAGTTCTTATGGTTGTCTATATACATTTCAATCAGTTTCTACAGATCATTTTAACATATACTAAATTTTTGTGTATACTGTGGAAAATTTTTGATTAGCACAGATATTTCTATTTCTTTAGAGCAAGTTGAGTCCAATTTGAGTCCAGTCCTGCCTGTACAACAGTAACAACAGTATATATATATATATATATATATACACACACACACACACACACACACACACACTCACACACACACGCACACATATATATGAGAGACAATAAAATGACAATCCTTTTTTGCTCTTTTTAGTAGGAATAAAATTCACCTTTGAAAATCCTACAAAAAGTTGATGTGAATCTATTAGTCTGAGCTTCACTATGCCAAAGCCTGTCAACCTGCCTATGACTTCTGCAGTAAAATGTTAAAAATAAATCTTTTAGTGTTAGCATGTTTCACATTTATTTCAGAAATATTTCAGTTCTAGAGAGTATTTTGGAATCCTATCAGGGTATGATCATACAGTCTACAAAGCTAGTCATGGGTGTTTTCAGGAATAAGAGGTAATTCTAGAGTAGACAGTAGTGACTTCTATAGAAAATTTTAGCTATGAATTTACAGAACTTTATATTTCCTCATATTCGCCTCCTTTTTATGATAAAACACTTGTAAGAAGGAGAAATTACTTTGTGTTTATATGACAAAGTGTAATTTAGAAAAATTAGTATTTCTAATTAATTAACTTGTAATTCTTGATTGATACTAACTTGTTTTTTCAAGCTGGATAAATTAAGGTTTATATTAAAATATCTTTCTAGGACAGAGTAGAGCATACTAGTTAATGATGCAAATAAATATTGTTTATGTTTGGTCTTTCAATGACTAAATTATCTTCTGATAAATATGTTTAGAAAAATCAAATGTTAATAAAAATAAACCTTAAAAGTCTCTCTTTTCCAACTTCCCACTATTAACAGTTTCTTATGTACTCGATGGTCCAAAAAGAAATTAAGCATTCATGTATGTCTATGTTGTAATAATTGCTGCAGCCTGGAATTGAAACACTTAACACTTGCAGTGAATATGCATGCTTAGTTTACCAAGTGGCCCTCAAAAAGGCTTACTCAGGTCCTGAAAGGATTCGAAAATTTTATGTAGATATTACAAATAACAATATATAATACAGACTATTCCAATTTTCCCCCCTCTCTTAATACAACATCTTGGATATATTTATTAGCAACATAATAATTCTTTGTATAAGTATATTATAGCCTATCTAGCCAGCCTGATTATGTTAGCAATTTCAGTTTTGTGCTCTTCATTGCTTTAAAATATTCATACCACAACGACTATTCTATCTAAACTAGTTTAGCAACTGTAGTATTATATTTGTGGCTAAAAAAAAAAAATCAAAAAGAAAAACCCCAGAACTGCTGCGTTTTGTTTGCGGAAGAATGTTGAGTGTGTATTTACACGTGCATTCCTCTGGTAAAGTCAAAGCATTTCTCCCTCTTGCTGTCTTGCACATACATGCGGAAAAATCTCATTATCTTTCTATTATATGACATTATTCCCATATTTGGTAAATCATAAAATTTCCAATTTTGAGGCAGGGGCTTTAGTATAGTAACAAAAGCAAAACGTTGCATTACATATCTATGTAAAAATATTTGGCAATCATGAAAAATCCATCCTACTTTAAATAATTGATTGGTGTGCACTTCATTTTTGTTTTGTGTACTATGCACTAAAGTTCACCCTGTTCCAAGTTTACTTCCCTAAATCATTATCTGCTGTTAATAATGTCATTCACATTACTAATAAAAGAGTTTAGTGTGCTTTTGCTTTTAATTAGAAAGTGAAATGTTGGCATTGTGATTCTCTACAAATGTTCTTAATTAAAGTGCAATATGGTGCCAAAAGTAAACAAAATTAGCTATGTGGAACAGCGAGTAATGTATATTTTATAGTATGTATGGTGAACTATAGATATTTTAAAAATAAAAGGTAAAAGATTAAAATAAGAGGTCTCCCCATTAAATTCTCATGCTTTGTTTTAAAATGACAGTCATCAGTTTCTCATGTATTTCTTTAAAAATGATATGTGCCAACCATATTTAATTCAATGCAACTGATTATATCTAATTTATTGAGCTGGTATGAATATAATGAAATAGATATATTCTAAAGTATATCACACAAAAACATCATTGAGAATTAAAATATGTATCAAATTCACTAGAGGACCTCAGTGTTTCAAGAAATCTAATTTTATTTCGAAAGTAAAAATAATTTTGCATCGTGATATTCACTGAGCACTTACTGTACAATTAACATTATTTGATTTAATAAATATAAATTTATCTTTTCAATTAAATTTTAACATATCTTCTTATGGTGAGGAAAAATGGTAAATTGTAGAGTCTCACACAGCTAAAAGTGACAAAGCTAATATTATAACGTGTTTTTTAAATTTTTTAAAAGGCTATACTCTGAACAAACTATACTAACAAAATAAGATTCATATTTTGCTTGTATTTGTACCATTAACTTTATATTCAGTTTTTGTCTGTATCCAACAAGGTACTTGACGATGCAAATCCATTCTTAATATCCTATTTTCTTTTGTGAATCAATGTCTTTTTTAGAATTTTCTAGGCTTTATTTAAATGTTAACATCTTTATATTATTTTTCAGATGGTGGCAGAGGTTGAGATATTTCTTCTAGTCAGCAAGTATTTACTCTCTTCCGTATTTTTTAAGTCAAAGAAAACCTAAGTTCTATTTGGCAACACACTAGATAGAACCCAGAAAACACGACCACGATTTCACAAGAGCAGCGAGTGAAAAAAACAATGTCGAAAAACAGAAAGTATCAAGTATCCAATCTCCCACTCTTGTTACTGGATAATCGAGGAATCTACTGATTAATACTTAGAAGTAGTTTGGTTATGAATATATTTTAAAATACATAGACTAATGTCAATACACAGAAAAATAGCTATTATGAATAAATATGAATGTACCATTATGAATAAAATTAATTGTACCATTTTCTTCCATAATGAGTATTAAAAGATCATGCCATTATGTGGTAAATCAGAAATAAGGTACACATCATAGAAATGACTGTCTAATAGTCGTTAATATCTAATTTTACCATTTTATTAGATATAGGTTTTTCCTGAACGCCATCATCTTTTATAATAATAGATATGCCTTCAGTCTACTTTCCAAATTTTCCTTATAAGTCAGCTTTAAAAATGTTATACTTTTATACTCTTAGTGGCTTGGGGAGAAATGTATATATTCATCATCTATGAACAGTAATGGTGGATTAGAAAGGACTAATATATATATATATTATATGTATATATGTGTGTATACATACGTATATATTTTTTCTGAGACAAAGTTGTTGCTAGAAACAGACCCACCAGGCCTTGCCTAGTACTACTTCTCCTAATCCATGTTATGTGAGTGAGTTTAGTCTCATATAGCAAGAGCACAGTTGAGAATGGAGATCTTCAGAATGGCCCATTCACACATTTAAGAAGTAGTAAGGTAAATGGACAAAAAATTCTTTTTTTTCTCTTTTCTTTTTTGTAGCCAAAATTGTTTCAGGACACAATTGGTAACAATGACCAATATTTTCTTGTGAGTATGATTTACCAATATTTTCTTGTGAGCATGATTTGCTTTTTTCTGTTGATTATATTATTCTCCTCTTTGAAGCAAAGTTTTCTGAACTTAGGATCAAAGATGATAGACTGAGCCTATGTGTTTAATGCACTCCCCCCTCAACAAAGATCCTTCTTTTTGAACTGCTGACATTAATATAAAAAAGAGAATAATGTACTATCACTTCTGTAAAAACAAAACGAAGCTATAAAATCTATATGCCAAAAGCCTCAGCAAAATTCTGCAAGTTCTAGGGTACATCAAATCTTTTGAAGAAAAGATTCTCCTATTTAAGACTAACCACATGTGAAAAAACAACAAAGCTAAAAAATAATTAGAAGACATGGTAGCAGAAGGCCATGAAAACTCCCTAACTCAGAATAGCACAAGCTGGAAATGCAAAATTTGCCTCATTAAAGAGAAAAACCTTAAACAGACTAATTTCCATAGAAAGAATTCGGTAAGTTTTCACAGGAGCATCCTATAAAAATGTGCCAGATTGAATTTATTTTACAAAGAAATCCTAGCTAACCTTCATAAATCAGATAGTACCAATTTTCCATAAATAGTTTCAGAGAATTAAAAATTAAATTTAGAAAATCCTATTATTTTTCTCCAATGTGTTGTTTGAATTTCTAAACCTGATAAAGAGAGCACACACATAAAGGATAGACCAATATCACTAATAAATATCAATTAAAACATATCAAATAAAATATTAGCAAATAGATTATAACATCATTTTAGGAAAATGCATCACTAGCATGTGAAACTTATTCCAGGTTTTACAGTTTTGCTCAAGAACCTTAAATCCATTATAAATATATGAATAGATCTAAGAAAAATATTATCCCTATAAATGTTGATAAAGTCAGCAACAAAATTCAAACCCACTTGTGGAAAAAATGATCAAGATATAAGAATTAATGAATAACTTCTGAGCATAACTTGTACATATTTGTATATTAATAGTATACTGTTTAATGTGGAAACACAAAAGGCATTTCTGGTGGGATCAAAAACAAGGCAAAAATGACCACTAGCACCACTTCAATTCTACATACTACTAGAGATGCTCAATTAGACACATAAAAATTAGTAAAAAAGTAAAACTACCTCTATTTGCTACAGATTTGATAGTATACCTGTAAAATACTTGACAATCAATGATACAATAACTCAAACAATAAAAATATTTATAATGTTGCAGTATATAAAGTTAACATACATAAATAATATCCTTGATATACAGAACAATAACCAGCAGATGACACAATGCTAGAAAAGACCCAATTTCTAATAGGAACGATAAAAAAAATTTAGGAATATACTTAACAAGAAATTTGAAAGCCTTATACGAGGAAAACTTTTTTTTTTTTTTTTTTTTTTGAGACAGAGTCTTGCTTTGTTGCCCGGGCTAGAGTGAGTGCCATGGCGTCAGCCTACTCACAGCAACCTCAAACTCCTGGGCTTAGGCGATCCTACTGCCTCAGCCTCCCGAGTAGCTGGGACTACAGGCATGCGCCACCATGCCCGGCTAATTTTTTCTATATATATTTTAGTTGGCCAGATAATTTCTTTCTATTTTTAGTAGAGACGAGGTCTCGCTCTTGCTCAGGCTGGTCTCGAACTCCTGAGCTTGAGTGATCCACCCGCCTTGGCCTCCCAGAGTGCTAGGATTACAGGCGTGAGCCACCGCGCCCGGCCCACGAGGAAAACTTTAAAGCACTCCTGAAAGACACAATAACTTGCATAAATGGAGTCATTCCCCTTTCTTGGGTAGGGACTCACCATGGCGAAGATATCAGTTCTGTCTAAATTAGGTTACACATTTAACTGATAAGCTTTGTTATGGAATTAGACAAGTTGATATTAAAGTTTATAAGAAAGAAAACCATCAGAAATGTCAATATAAGCAATTACAGAAGAAAACTGCAAGCTGCACCAGCACTACCGAACATTAATACATGCTATAAAGCCTCTATAATTAATACAGTGTGGTTTTGGCAAACAACTAGACAAGCAGACCAGTCAAATAAAATTGAAAGTCCAGAAACAAATTTGGGTACCTGTGGAAATTTAGTAGATGATAAACATTCTATCTGAAATCACTGAAGCAAAAATGGACTTTTTAATAAATAATGCTTGAACTATTGAGTAGCCATTGAATAAACATAAAATTAGTTTAATCATCAGTTTTTGTTTATCTGTAACCGGGACTCTTTATAGGCAGAGAAAGAATAAAATGAGCTTGGAATAATCTCTGTGCTAGAAAAAAAGGAAGTGCTAAAAGATGAATGAGGACAGGAGTCAATTAGAAAGAGGTTCCCACTAGCCATATATTGGACAATTTGAACATTAAAAACTTACAGAAATATATTAAAACACAGTGCATAAAAAAGACTTCATAAGTCAACATTAACAAGCAAATTAAAAGAATGTGTGGTTGGGGAGGGTTGTTTTTACCAAAGGATGTAAACTAATAAATATAGAAAATATAATGTAATTGACAAATCTCCAATTTGCAGACACCAATGTAAAAAATTGATTTAGACAAGTATCCATAAATAGATACTAAGCCACCATGTGAGTAGGTACTGGGAAGCAGGTATTCATATTGTCTGAAGTATTAATATCACACAACAGATTAACTAGAGTTCCTATTAACTGGAAAAACTGACATTATGTCTCCTGATATACATAATGAGGAAGAATGAATACAACATTATTGTGATGTTCTTTCTAAATGTTTAATTTAAGCATGATCACAAGATAACAAAAAGACAGATTTAGACTGTGGAGCATTTTACAACCAAACGGCCTGAACTCTTTAAAAATATCAATGTCATGAAAGTCGAGAGAATTAAAGACTAAAGATACATACAACCAGATAGAATGTGTAATTCTTGGTATAATCCTAACTACAGTGAGAGTAGCAGCTAATTTTATGGACTATTAGGGAATTTAAATATGGACTGCATATCATATAATATTACTCTATCAAAGTTAAATTCCTTGATGTGAAAAAGGGAATAGTGGTTATGAAGGAGATTGTCCCTGATCTTAGAAAATACATGATTGAATATTTTGGAATGAATGCCATCATGTTAGTAATTTACTTTTGAATAGTTAGCAAAAGAGAAAGAGAAAATGAATGAGCCAAAAGTTTACAATTGGTGAATCTAGGGGTAGATGGTTGTTATTAAAATTTGACTTTGACTACAACTTTTCTAGAGGTTTGACATTTTTCAAAGTTAAAAAAAAGGAGATGTATGTCAAATACAGCAAAATATAGAATTTCATACATTCCTAAAAAGTAACCTTCATCAAACCTATCTATTCTGTTACCAAAGCCTTATATGATAATTTTAATATAAGAAGAGACATTTATTGCTATTAAAAAATTTCTCAAGTCATTTTAAATCATATTTTCATAATATTTATGCAATAAAAACTAACTCTCACAGACATAATATCCCCTTGCCTCACTATGGTGTTTACAGCTTGCCTTTCTTTATCCCATCATTATATGAAGTAGTTATGGCTTCACGCATAATCCCATTTAATTTTTAAGCTAAATTTACTAATGTAACCACTATTTTTGTAATGCTATGAGAAACAAATTCACTCAATAATAAGTTAATATTTTCATAGCATTTTCGATAATATAAGGCTGAAATGAGAATGACATTTCCAATTTATATTCAGATTAATATCATTTCTTTTTTTTTTTTTTTTTTTTTTTTTTGAGACAGAGTCTCACTCTGTTGCCCAGGCTAGAGTGAGTGCCGTGGCGTCAGCCTAGCTCACAGCAACCTCAAACTCCTCAGCTCAAGCGATCCTCCTGTCTCAGCCTCCCGAGTAGCTGGGACTACAGGCATGCACCACCATGCCCGGCTAATTTTTTCTATATATATGTTTAGCTGTCCATATAATTTCTTTCTATTTTTAGTAGAGATGGGGTCTCGCTCTTGCTCAGGCTGGTCTCGAACTCCTGAGCTCAAACGATCCGCCCACCTCGGCCTCCCAGAGTGCTAGGATTACAGGCGTGAGCCACCGCGCCCGGCCCAGATTAATATCATTTCTTGTAGTAACAGAAAAGTAGGAAATGGCCAAGAGGAAACTGCTAAAAACTTTAAATCATGGCAACTTCAAAATTGGCATAAGAGAGCTAAAAGCGTAGGAATAATTTTAATGTTGAGATGTACAGTAAGAAAGTCATTACTTATATCATTTTAGTGACAAGAGGGGAAGTAAAGGAATTCACTTTGTGTTTTTAGAAAAGAAAAACCGTTTGGCACTATCCTATTGAATTGTATTAATGCTAACTTTTATTTGTAATTTAGAGATTTCACTGTGAAAATTCAAGGCAGGATTCTGAAGAAGCTTTCTGTGTTCATTTATTTGGACCATTAACATGAAAATATTATCATCATTTACTACGAAAGATGCATACACTTGAAACTCTGCATTTCTGTTCTCCTCTAAAGAGTGACATAAGTTTTAAAAATGTTATCTCTTTCAAAAAGGTAGATAATTCTGCACATAATTTTTCAGAAAGTACTCATTTATATCACAGAAGTATAATCGAAGTCAGTTATGTATTCATTGACACAAAAGGTTGGGTGCAAAACTGATACTGCTGTAGAATATTTCAATCACAGCTGTACTTTTCTATATTAGGCTTTCAAATGGAATGGTCATAGATAATAATATCCTTACTCTATCCCCAAAATTGTGTTTCTCTATTTTTTCAACTAAATATAGCCCATTCAGCACCTGCTAGAGCAATGTTTTTAAAACTGTGAATCATAGTCTGATGACATCAATTCAGTGCCTTGAGATAGCATTTATTTTAATAAATCAGAGTAGGATGGTCTAGAATAAAAGAGGATAGGAAGGAAGGGATGGAATAAGATAGACCAGAATACATCTACATGCATCACAGGTAGTAGGAATAAATGTTGTTTAGCACAGGTGTGTGTGCTTGTGTGGGCAGTGTTGCAAAATGAAATGTCCTACAATTTGTTGAAGTTTACAAAGTTGAAAGCAATGCCTTTTGAGCTTTCTTGGGATAAAATAAAAGGACGGCTACCTTCAGGAATTGTACAACGTAATAGCAAATTTTAATGGAAAATTTTCCAAGCACAGCAAGATTCAAATTATAAATCTTATTAAAATAAAAATTTTATAGTTGTATTAAAATGTTCTCACATTATATGAGAAATACTTGATTATAAAATAAGAAATTGGAAGAATCTGAAAATTAATCATAAGTGAGATTGAGGATCTTCTGTAATATTCAAAAGATACTTGCATTCTTTTACTGAGGACTCCACAGTTTTTAAATATTTTTCTGAAGGGCGGTTAATATTTGTTTTAGTGAGAATATTTATCTATCATAATTTGAAAATATTTTCCCTATATGTATATTATGTTTTGATTTTGTTTATTCAGACATTTTCAAAGTATATGTAGTCAACTTTATCATTATGTCAATTATTTCTGAGTTTGTCTTTTTCTTATAAAGTTATTTTCTGCAACCAGATTGTATGTTTCACTTTCCCATTTTATCTACTAATACTCTTTTTTATTAAATTTAAAAAAATTTACAGGGTACAAGGGTTTTTGTTTTTTTGTTTTTTTTTTTCATCAATTAATTGTATCATGCTGAAGTTAGGGCTTTTAGTGTAACTCTTGCCAGAATAGTGTACATTATAGTATTCTTACATCTCCTACTCTGTACCTATGGTCTTTTTCTTAACATACCAGAATTATACCACTATAAACTCTATTTAATCTTGGCAGATTTATAGAATGTTTTACTAAATCATAAGTTAGTCTCTACACATTACAATTATAATATATTTCTGGTTATTTTTCATTACTTGTTTTTGATTTTTTAATAATTGAAAATAATTTTTTAGAAGTTTAACATTAAAAGTGTACAAAATTACAAAGTGTCCAATGAATGATTACAATCTATAAAAACTTGAGTAATTAAACCCAGGATTAAAGGATAAATCATTACCAGCATTCCTTGTTATTATCAGCCCACACAGGAGACAAATATTCTAATATTTGTAATGGTATTAATAGTTTAGTTTTGTGTGCTCATGAACTTTACAAAAATGGAATCATTCAGTACAGGTTGGGCCTCTATTGCTGAACATAATGTTTGTGAAGTCCACATAAGCTGCTGTATCTTGTATGATTTTGCTAATTTTCATTGCTGTATGATATTGCATTATGTAAATGTACCAAATGTGGATTAGTTTGTGGATTATTTCAGTGTGTGAATTTCATGAATACTACTACTATAGACATTTTTGTACTTTGTTTTATATTTTTTACTGATATATTCAGCTTATTGTGTTCAATTTGGTAATTTTTGTTTTGCAGGACTTTTTCTTTCTTGATTAAATATTCAACTATATTGGCATTTACACAGCATCTAAATTTTCAAATCAAATGTTCATTGGTTGTAACTCTTCTATTCTCTATCTTCACTAATTCTCTTGAACTAATTTAGTTTTTCTCCTCATCTGATAATGACTCCTAAATTCCTTCTCCAGCCAGGAACTCTTCTCTGCATTCCAAACTAATATGCCCATCTACTTATTCTAAATCTCTGCTTGGATATATAATAAGCATCTCAGAGTTAACAGCTCTGAATCCAAGCTCTGATATTTCTCCAAAATCGTTTTCTCTATGAGACTTTATTTCAGCAAATGGCAACTTTCTTACAGTTGCTCAGACCAAAAAACTTGAGGTTATCTATTTTTTTTCTCATGCTTCTCAGCTATCTCTCAGCAATTTCTGATGACTTTATTTTCACAGACCAACCAATACTTAATTTCTTCCATTGCCACCATTCTAGCATAAGTTGAAATCACTTTTTGCTGTAATTATTGCAATAAACTCTTGGCTGGTCTCTCCTTCCACCTCCTCCCCCCTCTCCTTACACCTTCCCCTCTCTTATTTCTCCCCCTTTTTATTATTATTATTCTCCTTCCCTTCCTCTCCTTTCCCCCTTTCATTTTTCCCTTTCTCCTCCTTCCTTTTTTTCTTTTTCTCTCTCTCTCTGTTGTCAATAAAGCAGGTAAACTAATCAACTACACTCAGATCACGTATGTCAGTTTCTCTACCCAAAACCCTACAAAGGCTTCCCATCTTAATCACGTTAAAAGTCAAAATCTCTAAAGAGGACTACAGAACAGCTGCAGGATTTCCATCCTTCTCCCTTTACTACTTTGCCCTCATCTTTTCTGACTATTTTGACCTCTTTACTGTTTCTCAAAAGACAGCACATGTTCCTGTGTTGAAATCTTCATTTGTTTTTCCCTGTGCTTGAAATGCTTTTTCTTTACTTATTCAGAGCTCCCTCTTTATTAAGTATTGACTCAAATATTTCTCAATGAATTTTTCTCTTTTATTGAAAATCACAACCCTACCCCATGCATGCCATAATTTCTTCTCTGATTTATTTTTATTATTTTCTAACATATATGTCTTTTATATATTATGTATATAAGTTTGTATGTATTCATTCTTTTTTTACTCATTTACTTATTTTTTGTTCATCCATCTCACAAATGAGAATGTAAATATAATAAAAGGAAGGATTTTGGTTATATTTTCAGGACCTAGAAAAGCACATAGTAGGAACTCTGAAATATGTAGTAAATTGATGGTTGGGATTAACAAAGTACTAGAATTATCTGCGGTACAGGACATTTATGCTAAATTCTCTATACTTTTTAATTTAGAAATGTCTTGGTTTTACTCTAACTTGTAAAAGATAGCTTTTCTTTGTAGATAATAAATGGTTGACTAACCTCAGCACTTTGAAGATATTATCTACTCTATTCTAGCTTCCCTTTTATTTTTATGATGCTTTCTGTAAGTCTGGTTGTTGTTCAGTTGTTAAGAGACCTGTCTTTTTTCTCTGGATGCTTTTAAGATCATCTCTATTTTACTTGATATTATATGCCTCCATGTCAATGTATCAAAGTGTGGATTTTATTTTTTTAATACACTGTGATTCCAGTTTCCACCTACACATGTCTTTTTTATGACCTGAAAAATGCACAGCTATGATACTTTAAATTTTGCCTTTGCTCTTATTCTATTTTCCACTCTCTCCAGATAGTTTTATTAGATATACATTAGAATTTTTCATTCAATACTTCATGTGCATTAAAATGTACTTAATATACATCTCCATGTCTACCTATATTGCATTCTGTGACAGTTTACATTTTTTAAATTCTCTAAAGTATCTAAGACGTATTTTCATTTTCAACGGTACTTTTATTACAGAATGTTTTATTTGATTCTTTAAAAAAAAAACCCTAACCATTTTTAATTGCCTTTCATTGATTTTTCATTTTCCTGCTTCAAATTTTTATTTCATTGAACATTTAATATATATTTTAGATTGCTTTTGATACTTTTTATATTTGAAATTCTTATGAGTCTATAATTCTATTTGATTCTTTTTTTATTTCAGGATATTCTGGGGGTACAAACATTTTGGTTACATGTTATGATTTTGCCACATCCAAACCATGATTTGAGGCATGCCCTTTCCCCCCCTACAATGCTCACTATGTCCATTAGTTGTGAGTTTATCCACCGTTAACCCCCAACCCACAAAGAATAGTACAACTGTGTGAGCACCTTAGTGTTGATCAGTCAGTGCCAGTTTGATGGCGAGTACATGTGATGTCTATTCTTCCATTCTTGTGATACCTCACTTCAGAGGATGGGCTCAAGCTCTATTCTTATCTATTAATTCTCATTTGTGGTTATTTGTTTCACTACCATTTTGAAGATCTTTGTTTATAATTGTATATTTAGTCTATCTTGATGTGTGGAAAACCTGAAAACTTCCTCCAGGTTTACTTTCCTCCTAGAGAGTATCTGTGTTTGCATCTGCTGTAAGCTGGTAGGCACTATAAATATGGATTCCTTTAGCTATTCAGATCCTTCATCTTTGTGGGAGAAGGGGGTGAGACCAGGCTTTCTCTCCTCATTTACCTCAGAGCAACTCTCCTTTCTCCAATTTTACTGCTTTTGTCCTAATTTGGGCTCCAGACACTGATTATGTTGTTTTTCTGGCAATTATTTAGTTCTGTGGAATTTCCTCCATCTTATGGAAGACGAGCAGTAAAATTTAAATCATGTGTTCCAGAGTACTTCATTGCTGTGTAGCAGAACAGCCCTGAAAATGTTGAGTCTGCCCTAAAGCTACAAAGAGAGTTGTATTATGTATGTTTATATGCCACTTCAAATTATGTTTTAGTAAAGCAAGATATAAATAAACTGAAGAATACTATAGAAAAATGGGAAAAATAATTATACAAGTCCAATTTGCAACCTGTAATAGAAGTTATTCAGTTATCTAAATGAGTACTAAAAATTTCCCCACATCTGAAGAAGGTTTTTCTTTTGAAAAATGAAGTTACTTAGTTACATTGGCATTTAAATATGAGACATCATTGTATTGTTGTTATTATGTTCACACCATATTTTATAACATTTAAAGCTGTATATTTTTGCTAAGCATTGCTTTGTCTGCCTTTGGAAAATTTCAATATATTTTATTTTTATTACTGTATAGTTACAAATATTTGAATCTCCTTTATGCTTTTATGTTTTACACACTGATTATTTATAATTATTTTAATTCCAAATACTTGGAGGTTTTCAAATAGTATTTTTTTTTTTTAGAATTCAGTGGCTTTGATTATATTCAATGGCTTTAAATATATTCACAGAGTTGTGCAACCATCACAATAAATTTTAGAACATTCTCGTTATCCCCAAAAGAAACCCATACCCCTTAGCAGTCACCTCCACTTCCATGTTCATAAGATAACCTACACTGTATGATCTTTTTAAATTTATTGAGATTCGTCTTTTGGCCCAAGATAAGGGCTCTCTTAGTGTATGTTTCATGTTCAACTATATTCTGTTATAGTTGGGAATAGTTTTGATTGATATTCTCAAATCTTTTATAACTATACTGATTATGTCAACTTTCCCTTTTGATTACTGAGGGAGTGGTGCAGTCTCAATACTTATCTGGAAGTCTAATTTGTCTGAGATTAATGTAGCCATTCCAGTCTTCTTATAGTCTTTGTTTGCCTGCTATCTTTTTTCTTTCATTTACTAGCAGTGTTTTTAGATTTCAAGTTGAATTTCTTATAGACAGTACATAGTTTAGATGTGCATTTTTATCCATTCAGGAAATCTCTGCTTATTTAAGTTGAATGTGTACTTCATTAATATTTAATATTATCATTGATGTGTTTGGATTTAGTTCTATCATTTTATTTGTTTTATGTCTAAAAATAAAACCACCTACCTACAACGAACTGATCTTTGACAAAGCAGACAACAACATACACTGGGGAAAAGAATCCCTATTCAAGAAATGGTACTGGAAAAATTGGATAGCCACATGCAGAGAATTAAACAGGACCCCTACCTCTCACTACTCACAAAAATGAATTCAAGATGGATAAAAAGACTTAAATCTAAGGCATGAAACCATAGGAATTCTAGAGGAAAATGTAAGGAAAACTCTTCTATATACGGGGTTAGGAGGCAGAGAATCTATGACTAAGACCTCAATGACAATCATGGCGACAAAAAAAAATTAATAAATGAGATTTGATTAAACTAAAAAGCTTCTGCATGGCTAGGGAAAGAATCAACAGAGCAAACAGACAATCTACAGAATAGGAGAAAATATTTGTAAGATATACACCTGATAAAGGGCTAATATCCAAAATTTACAAATAACTCAAGAAAATCATCAAGGAAAAAAAAAAACAACCCTATTAAAAAGTAGGCAAAAGACATGAACAGAAGCTCCTCAAAAGAAGAAAGACAAATGGCCAATAAACATATGAAAAAATGCTCAATGTCACTAATCATCAGGGAAACACAAATTAAAACCACAATGAGATATCACCTTATCCCAATTAGAATGGCTTTTATTAAAAAGTCCAAAACCAATAGATGCTGGCAATGGATACATAGAGAAAGGAATGTTTCTACACTGTTGGTTGGACCACAAATTAGTACAACTCCTATAGAAAACATCATGGAGATTCCTCAAAGAACTAAAAGTACACCTACTATTTGATCCAACAATACCACTATGTCTTTTATTTTTTATTCTTTTTTATTGATTAAATGTAGAAGACTTGCAATGCCATAGGTATATTTGCCAATTTATTATGCTATAGTTTCCATAAGCCACATATATGCATAAGTATATCCCATATATATTTCCAAAAACTAAATTTGAAAGTTTTTGTTTCAAAGAGTCATGTCTAGTTTAAAGAAATTAAGATAAAAAAATTATTTTTTTCAGCCTAAAGAACTTTCTCTTGTTTCTCTTCTAGTGCAGATCTGCTGATAATGTTTCCCCCAATTTTAATATATTTGAAAATATCTCTATTTGCCTCCTTCTTTTAAGGTTACAGCCTGAATTAAGAAATTTTCTTCCTTTTTTCAGTAATGTAAATGTTTGTTCTAGTGCCCTGTGATCTCCAAAGTTTCTGAAGAAAACTCAGTAAGATTTTTATAGATTTATAATGTATGCAATGTGTGATGGTTAAATGTACATGCCAACTTGACTGGGCCTTGGAGTACCCAAATATTTTGTTAAATATTATTTCTAGGTGTGCCTGTGAGGTTGTTTCTGGATTAGATTAACACTGAAATTTATAAACTGAATAAAACAGATTGCTCTCTTCAATGTGGGTGAGCCTCATCTAATCTGTTAAAAGCCTGAATATAATAAAAGCCTGAATAAGAAAGAATTTTCTGTCTTTGTCAGTTTTGGAAATGAGACATTGGTCTTCTCTTCCCTTCAGACTTGTACTCAGACTAGAACTTACAATACCAGACTTTCTAGTTCTCAGGCCCTCAGATCTGGTCTGGAATTTATACTACTTAAACCATCGGCTCTACTGGATCTCAGTCCCTTGGACTTGGACTGAAAGTATACCGTTGGCTTTCTTGTGTCTGCAGCTTGGCAACTGCATATCTTGGACTTCTCACGTGAGACACTTCTCTTTCTCTTGCTCTTCTTCCCTCTGTGTGTGTGTGTGTGTGTGTGTGTATGTGTGTGTGTGCGCATGTCTCCTATTGATTCTGTTTTTATAGAGAATCCAGACTAATAATGAGTTTTAATACCAAGAGTGGTTTTAGAAGAGCATAATTTAAAGGATGCGTATGATGAATTGGTTATAGGGTTTCTGTAATTGGCTCCCCATCTGATTAGACTTAAATACAATAATCATTCTATCTTCAGTAGTAAAGAGAACATTGATAGTCTGTGGCCTGATCTGGCAATGGAGATATACAAAATATCTCCAGTGGGGAGGGATATATACCTACCTGATGGGTGCAACGCGCACTATCTGGGGAACAGACACGTCTGGGGCTCTGACTTGGGGGGAAAGGTGGTACATGGGCAACGTATGTAACCTGCAATTCTGTATCCCCCATAACAATAAGATGACATAAAAAAAAAAAAGAAATGAAACAACAAATTCAGTAAAGATCATTCATAGCCAAAAAAAAAAAAAAAAAAAAAAGAAATAAGCATCTGAGTGACTGTATATACACTTTCAAACATTTTTGGAAATCTAATGAATATAATGAAGTTGGCTGGTTGCTACTGTTACTAGACAAAATGATGAAATGAAAGGATGAGCTCAGGGATTTGAATTCCCAGCTCAAGCACCACATAAATGACCTGAAGCTTCTATGTGTGCTCTAAAGAAGACCCTTATCTCCTGTAGCTACAAGGGCTGAGACTGCTGAAAATCAAACACAAAATCGCAGCTGGAGATTCACTGAATTACAAAGCAAGTTGATCTCCCAGCATGCAGAGTGTCTACTATTGAAGTTAGGGGCATTGATTGGGAAATAAGGGATCCTGTTAATTAGAATAGGGGCATGTGGAAGACCCTGATGAAACTGAGAACATTGAACTGCTAAATTCTGATGCCTTCTTTTCCAGTGGAAGAGGCATCCCCACCCCCAGAGAAAGAAGCCTGTTAATCCCCAATGCTAGCAGCCTTTTCAGCTCCATCTGAGGGGATTAACCCTGTTTTGCTTAAGGAAAGTGTAATGGTCTGACTGAGACAGCTACCATACAAGACAAGACAGATTCTCCTCAGCACCCACTCACCACTCCTTTTTGTTTCTAGACCTTTAATTAGACTCAAGTCCCAGCAGGCCCCTAAGGTGAAGGACAAAATATGACCCATGAGAATGTGTGCTGTCTTTCAAGAGAATTACTTGAGTTTTGTAATTTAGAGAGACAGAAATCTGGGGAACATATGTGGGAATAGATAGAGAGCCTACTAAACTATTTCTTAAACTGTATAAGCAGAAAGGTTCTAGGTCAAGTGAACAAAAGTCTAACCTGATTTATGAAAACAGAGAATCATGCATCCTCTCAATCAATTATAGACTCAAGCCAGTTTACAGACCCAGAATCCCCTGAATTAAGGGGATGCTAGTTCCTCTTGAGGAAGGATCCCAGTAAACTACCAGAAATTTATACTGGTAAATTTTTACCTAGCCTTACCCTAAGGGATCTATGGCCCTTTACCAGGATAATTGTGCATTGGGGAAAAGAAAATAATCAGAACTCTGGGGCCTACTGGACATTGGCTCTGAACAGACACTAATTCTAGGAGACTCAAAACATCACTGTGGTCCAGCAGTCAGAGGAGGATATTCATGGAGTTCAAGTGATCAATGGAGTTTTAGCTCAGGTCTATATCACAGTGAGCTCAGTAAGCCCTGAATCTATCATGATGTAATTTTCCCAGTTCTGAAATGAATAATTAGAATAGACATATTTAGTAGCTGGCAGAAGTTTTGCATTTGTTACCTGACCTGTGGAAGGAAGGCTAAGTGGAAGCCATTAAAACTGCCTCTACATAGGAAAATAGGACACCAAAAGCAAGACCACATTCCTGGAGAGATTGAAGACATTAGTGCCACTATCAGGGACTTGAAAGATGCAGGGATGGTGATTCCTACCATAGCCCCATTCAACTTGCCTATTTGGCCCGTACAGAAGACAGATGAGTATTGGAGAATGACAGTCGATTATCATAAATTTAATTAGACTGTAATTCCAATTGTAACTACTATACCAGACATAGTTTCATAACTTGAGGAAATTAACACATCTTCTGGTACCTGGCAAATGCTCTTTTCTCCACATCTGTTAGTAAAGACCACTAGAATCAGTTTTCTTTCAGCTGGCAAGGCCAGCAATACACTTTTACTGTCCTACTTCATGGGTATAGCAACTCTCCATCCTTATATCACAATTTAGTTTGCAGGGCTATTGATTGCCTTTCCCCTCTATAGATATCACACTGGTCCATTATATTGATAACGTTATGTCTATTGCACCTAGTGAGCAAGAAATAGCAACTACTCTAGACTTACTGCAAGACTAGAGTGTAATGAATAAACTCTTCAAAAATGCAGAGGCCTTCTTGTATAGTGAAATACCTAGGGGTCCAGTGGTGTGGGGCATGTCAAGATATCCCTTCTAAGATGAAGGATAGTTTTTGTATCTATCCCTTCCTACAACCAGTGGAGGCACAATGCTTAGTGGACCTCTTTGGATCTTGAAGGCAGCATATTTGTCACTTCAGTATGTTACCCTTGCCTATTTACCATGTGATCCAAAAAGCTGCTAGTTTTGAGTGTCTCCTAGAACAAGAGAAGGCTATGCAACAGGTCTAGCTACTGTACAAGCTGCTCTACCACTTGGGCTATATGATCCATCAGATCCAATGATGCCATCCTCTACAGATAATTACTCTCCTTTTAGGAAAAATCTCTTGGCCATAGTAGAAACTGAATACTTCACCATGATTCATTAAATTACCATACAACCTGAGCTGTCCATCAGGAATTGGGTATTATCTGACTCACCAAGCTGTTGGTTTGGGCTCCAACATTCAATTTATGATTCTTGTCTTAATTGCCATAAATGACTGTAAATAAAAACAGAGCATATGAAAATAATTTTTATTAATATTACTAAGGATAAATATTGAATAAATGCCAAGTGTGGTTCACCATACTAGTCCTTTCATATACATTTAATCATCTTAACACTTTCAAAGTAAAGTTGTACCAATTTATCAACTTTTCAAGCAAAATCAAAACCAAGCAAAAACTGTCACTGAAATTAAGTAACCTGCCCAAACCATCCAGGCAGCTAGTAAGTAGTGAAATCTTTCTCAAACCAAAGCTGGGGGATTTCAATAGCAATTTTCCAGATTCTACTCCCAGTACATTTATTTTCCTTATTTATTTATTTATTTGCTTTGTTTTTGGTAAAACAGTGAGGAAGGAAGAGGTAGAATAAAAAAAATAGAGGATAAAATTCAAAATTCAACAATTTGGTTTACAGGAAGTTGACAGAATATTTGGAATCCTAAACCTGAATACAAGGAAATTTTAGGATTTAATGAATTTATAAGATTAAGAATATAGTCTTTTATATTTCACTACTCACAGTCTTATGACAAAGTGTCATAGCACTGACATTATTTATATTTGAATAAATTTATTTTTTTTCAATTTATAAGAGAAAATTTATCAAAAATTGCAGACTTTGTTTTATTAAAGAAGAAACTTACACACTGGGACAGAATTTCCCAAGCAGGTATTCTGAGGATATGTGTGGGTATTGCTTGGGATTATTTTCTCATTATGGTTATTTATATATCTCATTAATTTTTTGAAGAACCTTTCTAAATTTACTTAAGAAAAATAAGAAAACAAATTTACTAAAAATTTACTGAACTCATTTGGTCTATTCACTTTACTGTAAAAAAGATGCTGCTACAAAATTGGTATAAAAGTTACTTTTAATTGGAGGAACTGGGCAGACGGACTGAAT
The DNA here is from genome assembly GCF_041146395.1 of Eulemur rufifrons. Lineage (NCBI taxonomy): Eukaryota > Metazoa > Chordata > Mammalia > Primates > Lemuridae > Eulemur > Eulemur rufifrons. The sequence goes on from NC_090984.1 coordinate 79,922,071, forward strand.
ATCTTATTGAAAATAAATAAAATATACTAAACTGTCAAATTATCTTGTAGATTTGTTATTATTTTTTGCTTATGTGGATCCAAAAATACCCAATGTTCAAAGGTTATGTTGGATGATTTCTTCTCCGAATTGCAATTTTTGAAAAAAGCATATATTAATTCCCTATTATGTAGACAGCAAGGAAGTAATGGTGGGAGAGAAGAGATGAAGAGTTTAAAATAGAATCAGTCTGATCATTACAGGAAGAGACCCCAGGTAATTCACATTTCAGCATGACATTTTTTTCAAAATTTTATTATTTCATAATTTTATTTGCATGGAAATTACATCATTTTAGTGTTCTAAAAATAAATATGTAAAAGTGTTTGGTATAAAAGATCTCATTTAAATAAGGATAAAATTGGTTAACTTAAAATAAAATACTAAGAAAATATATCCAATGATTTTATTTTATTATATGGGATCTTTACAAGAATGCACCCCTTCATTATGCAAGTTTATCATGTATCTATAATTCCCAGTTTATTAAATATAAACAGTAAGATAAACTAAGGCATTTAGAAAATAATGGTTGTGAATAATATATTGTTAAATAAAAAGAAAGCTAATTCATGATGAGATCAAACAAAGAAAACTAATATTATTATACCTAATAACAGTTGTGTCATATCACCAAAACCTTAGTAAAGCCCTGCTGGTTTTCTGTTTCTTCATTGCTCATTGAAAACCAAACTAAGCTCTACACAAACTATTATTAACAGATTAACAAAATCTGTCCAAGCAGAATATTCTGTTTAAATCTTTATTGTGATAAATTATTTTTCTATCCTGAAAAATGTTTGGATAGTGTCAATAATATTGGTCTGACAATATTCATGATGATATGTTTTTATTTAATAAGAATTTTTATTATATAATGGTAAATATTAAATAAGGAAAATATATAGAACATATAATACCTAGATTATATAGGAAGGATAATGGATAAAACAAGAATAAAGCAACTACATTTCTTTTTATGCTCCTTGGTTCAGTGTAGAAGATACAAAATAAATTGAATATAGTGAAGAAACATAAAATAATTCTCTTCATAGGATAAAACAGGCTCAGTGGAAAAATATAGAAATTCTTCTATCAGGAATGACATTTATTGTAAACTCCACACTTTGAAGTTTTTTGTATTCTGAAACAGCATGTTTGTAAAGAAAGAAATGTGATATGTTTCAAACAATATTTGGATAGTTAACTTGATTTGAAAATTAATTTTTTATATCTTAGCTGTTATCTTTAAAGAAATTGTTTTTGTATTGTGTGTGTGTGTGTGCGCGCGCGCGTGCACCCACCTGTACACACACACAAATTAGAGAAATCAACTGAAGACATAAACAATGATAATCTGGCTATGGCTGAGAAAAAAAATCTGCTCTTTGGCACTAATTTCTTAATTAAGAGCTTTCAGCCAGCTTCTATTTCAATCGTGTTTTTTTTTTTTCTTTTATTTCAGATATGCCAGTTAGAGAACATGGTGTCAATTATTTATTATAAAGTTATTTAGCAACTAAGACTGAAATAGTGGAAGCAATGTATGTTAAGGTATCTTAACATTTATTTGTGAGAAGGCAGCATTCAAGTAGCCTAGAGGGAATAAATCTCTTTAATTTCCAGATTCTCCAATAATGTTTTGCATGTAGTTTAGGATCTCCAGACCTCTAGGTGCTTCTAAAATCTTTTAGCTGCTGGCATAAGGAATAAAATGCCTCATAAATATTTTTCTCAATTCTTTTATTAAGGGATTTTAAAATAGAAAATGTTTGGATATTGCTTATCCAGGTGATTAAAATGAATTTATAGTGATAAAATAATTAAACACATTAAAATAGTTATTAAAAAAGATATTTTGTTTTCTTTTTAGAAATTTCTTCTTTTCAGAAAACTGGGCCTCCAGAGGAAGCCTCTGATCCTGTTTCTTGTTTTGCAACTATTTAAGTACCTGAAACTTGAGTTTCTAAATTCTTATTTCAGGAAGTTTTAATAACCTAATTCGGAAAGGGTCTCTCCTTTGAAATTTGCAATTTAAAGGCACAATAACATATTTACAAAAACAACAAAATAATGTCTTTCTTAAACTATAGAAATGGTCCCTAGTTGATATAAATATTTTCTTGCATTTTTCCAAATTACCACCTTTGCATAAACTACTTTGTAAGTCTATTAATAAATATAACAGGGGTTGAATCAAATCTACTGTGTAGTGATCTAAATAACTGTGTGGCAATTAATTACATAGAACATAAAAAAACTGTAACTCACCATGAAATGGCTCTTCCCTTTATGTTTTATAGACATAGTCAAAGGTTCTGCTTATAATATTTTCTTGTTTTACCTATTACCTCACCTTGTAGAATATTGGTAAAACTTATTTGGTTGTAAATGGATATTTTTCTATTAATAGAACAATTTGGACTTCTTATTGTCTCCTATTAGTCCATGTAGAAACCTGAAATTCAAACTAATTTAAATTGTTTCCTATATACCTAAGAAAAAATTCAATATGTTAGCGAAAAAAAGCTATTATATAGTGAAAACTTAAATAGGAATTAATGAAATATTTGTACCAACAGCTAACATCAATCTGACTCACAAACTTTGGCGTACTTCACTATTCACACCATTGTACATAATCTGATGAGTTTGCAGTTTAAATATGGTGTCTCAGTAAAAATGGAATTATAGTGATGGGCCATGGGAAAGTGAGGGATAATTTCAGAAGCTCTCTGTCTCTTTCTTTTCTGAGATTTTTTTTTAGTGGCTGTTGCCCCAAACCATGTCTACTGGTTCTTCAAGCCAACAAGACTAAAAGTTTTCTGTTAGAGTTAGGCACTTTGTGCACTGCAGACTGGGAACTGCTATTTGAATAATTATCATTGTATCCCCCATGCTACCACCATCCTCACTGTAATTGTGAATGTTTTAAAATTAGCAGCATTTTTCTTTATGCTAGTTCTCTTGAGGTATCTAGGCCAATACTCAGAAAAACGTCATGCAGGCAAAACATGTTTTCTGACTCCCAGTCATTACCACTGATGCATTTCCTGCTCCATTTTCAGCTCCTCCTTCAAATTTCAGAGGTCTTGCATGCTTGATGGGCTCAGCTGCACTAATAAGATAATAATATAATAATAAACTTCTCATTATAGATATTGCATTTTTTTCCATTCAGGAGTTCTTGTATTTTAAAACAGCACTACAAAAATAGGGCTATGCTTTATCAAAAGTAATAACTTGCTAGTGAAGAAATGATATATGCAACTGAAAGATATTCAGTTAGGTCAGTGACACATTATCCTTGATTGGTGACCCATATTCTGATTGCTCTTAATGCTAACTTTGTGAAACTCCCATGGTTTCATTCATATTTTTCTGAATATTTAATTATAGCTTTGGAAATGATATAACTTGCACATCAAAAGTAATGTAAGTGACAAGCCACAAATGAGGGACTATGTCTGTCTTTTTGTATTCTTGTTGAAAGATACTTTGACAGAATTTATAAAGAGTCACACAACGTAAAAGTACCTATTAGTGTAACAGAAGAATACAGATTCGCTTTGTTAGACTGCCATGTCACACTCTTTTCTTGAGATATCAGAAATCTTAGTCACACAGGAAAAGATAAAACATAGAATTACTATACATTTGAAAAAGTCATATTTTGATGGTCCAATTTGGATATATAATACATTTTCCCAGTCTTTTATCTGTCTCAGACTAACTTATAAATATTCTCCTGGAGGTATTCCCTTATGCTTCTGAGAAAAGCTGTGACCAAATTTGCAGTTAATGAGGGCTGATACAGCCAAATTCCCTGCTGCTGTTACTTTAAATGCCCGCCCTCTGCATTAGCATGAGCTCTTTTTCAAGCTTTTATTAGTAGAAACATCCTAAAGCTCAAGGTCTTTAAATGTAGAGGTCAGTCATGTCAAATTCTTAAAAATCAGTTTATAGAAACGCGAATTCATTCTTTATTCTTAATTTATTTTTCCTTTTACTCTTGTTTATTTTCATGATGCCAGGATGTTAGTTTACTGATGCCTACTAAATTGAATTGGAGATCAGCCATTGAATAATTATCATCTAATTCCTTGTTTTTAAGTTTTCTTAATTATGGAAATTCTGTTTGAAGATATGAATAAACTTGCTGTAGCAACTGGACAAAAGTGAACCTAATTTTACCAAATAAGTTCAAATTTTGGTATTTATTTACTATGAGAACAGTAAAGAAGAGCTAAGAAGCAGTTTTGATTAGCACAAAATTTGTTATCGTGATTTCAGATCAGAAGAGCAGTACCGTCTGCCTCATTATCTAATTTATTGCTGCATTTTTTGTTGTCACAAAATAAGGAAAGAATCTTTATACAAATAAGTGATTACAAATAGAATTTTTAAATTAACTGTTATATCTGATGAATATTTTTCTAGTAAACTGATCTGAAGTTTCAAAAATGAATACTAGGATATTTTTATTTTAAACCTGAATTAGAAACGCTACCTTAGTGAGTGCTCAAATTATAAGAAGTCATTGATTAGGTTTAATGAACAATTTAAGCATTAAATATTAGATAGAAAATACTTATAAATATGTCTCATATTTCTTGGAAGTTCAAATATGTTATATAAATAATCATAGCTATTCTCTGTCAGATATAAATTCAAAATTTCTAAAGATTTTAGTCAAGATTTTCAAGTTATGGTTAAGTTTCAGTTTTAATGCATTGCTATCTTATTCCTACATTTTTAGGGAGGTAAAGTAACCTTGCATTTCCAAATTGAGGCCATAAAGCTTTTCAAAAATATTTCCAAAAATCAAGTTTATGCAACCATGATACATTAGAGATCTAATTTGTGAAATATTTGTGAAAGCAACTTCAATGCAGCCAACAAACATTGGCACAAAAATAAAAATCCTAGAATTCACTAAGCACATCATTGTGGATTATCTGATAAGTCTACAATTTAAATATTTTGTCTCAACAAAAACGGCAATCTATATGGCATTATGCAACATTTTAAAAACTAATACTGGCAATTTTCATAGTTAATATTTATCAGTGCCACATATTGTGGTACTAGAGTGTTGTAACAACAGCTTTAATATGAGCCACAGACTTCATTGCTGCTTTTTCATGTCATTGTTTCTTGTGCTAGCACTATATACTTGGACTGCCTAACATAGTAGCCACAGAAAATATGTGGCTATTGAGAACTTGAATAGGGCTAGTCTGAATGGAGGTGCTACAAATAAAAAATACACATTTTTTATAACAATATAATAAAAGAATATAAACTATATTAATTTTGTTTTGATTACTTTTTAAAATAAACATAATTTTAATAATTTGGGTTAAAATATTTTTATTTTATGTTGATTTTTACATTTTAATAGGGGTACTAGTAAATTTTGAAGACCTAGACAAATATTATTCTCATAGAAGTTGAACTGTAGTGGCAAACAATTTTAATTTCAAGTATGAGGCATGTTGTTTTAATCCGTATACTGTTGTCATATGGTTTAACTCAGTAAAACTGTCATTGAAAATACTTTTTTTATTGCATCCTTTTCAGCTTAATCAAAATGCCATTTATTTTTACTAATATCAAGATATTTATTTGTCTTTAGTTTCCAGAATTTTGATTATAGTATGTCTTAGTATGGATTTCCTTTGGTTTATCTAGCTTGGATTTGCTTAGCTTCTTGAATCTATAGGTTTAATTCTTTTGCCTAATTTATAAAATTTTCAGCCATTATTTCTTCTAGTACCTTTTCAGCTCTAATCTCTTCCTCCTCTCCTTTTTGAACTTCAATGACTTGAATATTATATCATTATTATAGTCCAGGAGGCATTCTTGTTCAGTCTATTTTTTTCTCCTATTCCAATGGTGATTTCTATTGCTCTGTCTTCAAGTCCATAGATTCTTTTCTCTGTTCTCTCCATTCTCCTGTTGAGCCCAACTAGAGATTTTTATATTTTGGTTATTGTATTTTTCAGTTCTAAAATATCATTTTATTCCTCTATATGTCTATTTCTTTTCTGAAATTTGTTATTTTTTCATTTGTTTCAAGTGTATTTGTAATTTCTTGTTGAAGCATTTCTATGATAACTGCTTTACAATTTTGTCACATTGGCCGGGCGCAGTGGCTCACGCCTGTAATCCTAGCACTCTGGGAGGCCGAGGCAGGTGGATTGCTCAAGGTCAGGAGTTTGAGACCAGCCTGAGCAAGAGTGAGACCCCGTCTCTACTAAAAATAGAAAGAAATTATCTGGCCAACTAAAATAGATGTAGAAAAAATTAGCCGGGCATGGTGGCGCATGCCTGTAGTCCCAGCCACCCCGGAGGCTGAGGCAGGAGGCAGGCATTCACTCTAGCCCAGACAACAGAGTGAGACTCTGTCTCAAAAAAAAAAAAATAATAATAATAATAATTTTGTCACAAAGTTCTAACATCTGGGTCATTGTTGGTGTTTGTTGATTGTATTTTCTCATTCAAGTTGATAACTTTCCTGATTTTTGATATAACTGATTTTTAATTGAATCTTGGACATTTTGAGTATTATGTTTTGAGGTTCCGATCTTATTTTATAACCTCTATTTTAGCCAGCCTCACTCTAAAACCATAGTGAGTTCTTTGCTCTAGATTCATAAGGTACATTTCCTATAAATGCAGTTTTTAACCATATCTGATCCAAAGTCCACTTTTATAAAAACTACTTCATACCCCTTTCACATTATTACAGTCATATGGCACTTGATGGGGATACATTCTGAGAAATACCTATTTCTCACAGTTCTAAAGGGTGGAAGTCTGAAATCAGGGTGCCAGTATAATTGGGTTATGGTAAGGGCTCTCTTCTGGGTTGCAGACTTCCAACTTAATGTTTTATCTTCAGACAGCATGAAGAACACAGAGAGCTCTTTGGGATTCTTTTTATAAGGGCACTAATCCCATTAATGAGAGCATTACCCTTATAACCCAATTACCTCCTCAAAGCCCCATTTCCTAATACTATCACCTTGGAGTATACAAGTACATCATATGAATTTTAGAGGGACATAAATATTTGGTCCATTGTACCCTCCCAAAATTAATAATCATAGATGGTTCTGCAAATATTCAACACCTCTAATGGGAATCATATCGTAGAGTCTATAACCATATATGGAGTAGCAGTTCACAGTTTTGAATTTTAAAAGATTAATTTATATTTTTTTCAATTTTTTTTCAATGTGTGAGTTCTTATGTTTAAGTTTCTGGAAGGCCATATAAAATCATTGTGTCTTCCATGGCATCTGGTACCATTCTTTCTTGAGTGTGGATTTTCAATTTGAAAGTTGCTAATAGTGATTAATTTACCTGCAGATGGTATTTGAGATTATTCTTAATTATTGGCAAAAACTATTTAATTTTATTCGGAATTCATTAGACAAATACTACTGCACAATTTAGGGATTATTGAGAATTTTTGTAAGTAAAAGTAATTACACATTATGGTGGGTGCATTCAGAGATTCAGAGAAATTAGGGGCTAGAAGCTTAAAGTAACTTAAAATACAGATGTTTTTGTTAGATAAATGATTATCTCAGAATACGATGACAATACCAACAAAACATCCTAGGAAAATACTGAGTTATATGTTCTAAAACACTTTCCTAACATTATCAAATTATAATACTTCTAAATTCAATGTTTGCCAGGAAGTAGTCAATAATCACAGATTTTAAAAATAAATAAGAGCAATCTACCCTAAAAAAAAGTCTCTAGCTTAAAAAGTACAGAGTTTCAACACAGCCTTTTTGATTACTATGGCTGCTTTAACAACTGATGCACAAACCAGAGTTGATTTGTCTATAATGACTACTATTGATCACACATTGGGGAAAATGATTGACTCAGCCACATGGAGGACACTAGAGCTGCATTTTTCCTTGAACAGATAGTGTAGTCCCCACATAACTTTAAAGAACTTTGTAGGAAGCAACGTTGCATATGAAAAGGGAAATAAGCTTTGGGGTTGGAACATACTATCTTTGATTTCCAACAATGCAGCTTCCTAAATTTTTTTTAATTATTTATGTTACTTTACTTTCCTATTTTCCATTTTATTTTCCTTGTGTACTGCATTCTCAGTTATTGCCTAAATTTAATTCTCAGTTCATCTATTTTCTCTTCTGCTCTGCCTGATCTGCTGTTTAACTTGAGCACATTTATTATCTTTTTTGGAAACCAACCTGACCTGGGAAAGCACACTTACTTTTTATTTTTTTTATTATTATTATTTTTTTATTTCAGCTTATTATGGGGGTACAAAAGTTTAGGTTATGTATATTGCCCATGCCCTCCCCCCCACCCGCCCTCCGCCGGAGTCAGAGCTTCAAGGGTGTCCATTCCCCCAGACAGTGCGCATCACACTCATTATGTATGTATACACCCATCCCCTCCCTCCCCATCTGCCCGACACCCAATTGGTGTTATTCCCAAATGTGCACTTAGGTGAACTTAGGTGCTCCCAACCTCTGTTTCATCAATTATAAAATAAAAGCCAAATATCTTCTATCTTCTTCATAGTTTTTAAGACACTTGGAAGCAACATGCTAATATTATTCACAATATTTCTTATGACAAACATAAAAAGTATAGTCAATGATAAAGTTATTAGCAAACTTTATATATCTAATACACATAAAACATATTGTGACAATAATAACCTTAGGTTTTGCTGATTTTTCTGTTAGTGTAGACCAGGAGTCTGCAAACATGTCTATAAAGGATCAGATGGCAAATATTTTAGGCTTTGTGGTCATTGTGGCAACATTCCAATCTGCTATTGTAGCACAAAAGCAGCCATGGACAATATATAAAACAATGGACATGACTGTGTTCCAACAAAATGTCTTTTGTGGATATTGAAACTAAAATTTTTCATAATTATTATGTTTCACAAATAATATTCTTTTTATTTTTTCAAACATTTTAGAAAATGTAAAACCATTCTTAACTCATGAGCCATGCAAAAAGAGAGAGCAGGACGGATTTGGACTATAGAACAGTTTGAAAATGGTGTGGACTAACTGAATCAGGAGAAACATATATATCTGGCTTTTTAAAAAATATTCTGAAATCTTTCATACTGTTATTATTGACAAGGGACTAAAATAAGACTCAAATCTCTCAACTGCTAGCCTCCTCATCTCTGGTGAATTTTATACTTATTCTACTAATATCCCAAATATCTTATTCCATGGCCACACCTTGAATCTGTTTATTATTGAAAACTAGTCTACTTCAGAAATATAAACTTTAAGCATCTTATTCTATGATCATTATCAGTTTTCCCTCTCTTATTTCATTATGTTCTCTTATTTTATAAGGCACTTTGATCCCTTCATATTTTAATTATCAGCAAATTCATGTCTCTCCATCTTTGGTTTACTAACTTAAATTCCACCCTCCATTATTTCAACTACTCTTTACCTTTTCTTCATTATTTTTGTTTCCTGAAATTGTGTGGAAAATAAATTTCTAACCATTTATTAATACAAGTGTCTTCCTTCATTTAGCCATCAACTGGGATTCTAGGAGCTCTTGGAAAAAATAAATTGTAAATGTAATAAAAATAAAACTTATAATAATGATATGTGATAAAATAATTAACATCTAATACTAAATATATGCTAAAATAAATAAAATAATAGAAAAAGAAAAACAATACAATTTTTTTAAAAAACCCATAAAGATTAAAGCCACTACCAAACATGCTCCGTAACCCCAATGGTCCATTACCATTGCCCAACCATCTTCATCAATTCAAAAATTGTTTATTGAGCACTCAATGTAAGCTAGATAGCCTTCTAAATACTAGACACTTAATTATTAATATATCCATTGTCACAAAGTCAGAATACTGTGCTCCAGGAAACAAAAAGTGGAACTAACTTGATCTAGGAAAGGATATTTGTGCTAAGTCCTTAACGAAAAAAAAAAAAAAAAGAAAAAAAAGGATTTAGCTATATGAAGAGGAAGAGAAAGAGAGTTCTAGGAAAAAGTGTCAGTATTTGAAAGCATGGAAAAAAGTTAGTATTTGACAACAGAAAGAAAATTCATGTATCTGTAATAATTAGTTCTGGGGAGAGAGGTGAAAGATTTGAGGATAAGAGAGAAGATGAGGCTAGAATGTGGAGGACTTTGTAAGCTATTTAAGGACTCTGGAGGTTTTTCCTAAAGAAAATATACTTTCATTATTGTATTTTGATCATGGAGGTGAAATTATTCTGTCTACATAATTAAAAGATCATTTCTGGCTGCAGAAAGAATTGAAGGTGGCAAATCTGGAGGCAGTGAAGCCTGTAAGGATATTATTGCTGCCCTTATAGTAATAATGCTGTACACAGCATTGCTGTTACGGAGATGAGAGATCAAGCTGCCATGAACTAGGGTGAGGCCAGTGGAGATGATGACACCCAGGGTAGGGCTTGAGCAACTGGGTAGGTTGTGATATCATTTATGGAAGTGAGAAACACTAGACAAAGAACAGGTTTCAAAGGAAGATGAAGAGTTTAGTTTGTAGTTGAAGTGCATTAAAAAGGAAGGAAGGGAGGGAGGGAGGGAAAGAAACAAAGAAAGAAAAGTCCAGAGGAATTCCCAAGTAAGCAGTTGGTTATACAGGCCTGGGACTCAGGAGAGAGGGCCAGGCAGAGATAATTGAGAATTGTGAGAATATTCTTGGGCTGAAGCCATGGGTGTGAATGAGATTCCTCAACATCAATACACTGAAGATGGTGTGGGAGCATGGACTGTGCCTGCTTTGTTCTTGACCGTATCCCTGTGTGCTAGAAGAGCATCTAGCACATCTCAGGTGCTCAATATAAATTTATGCTTTTTCTAACAGAGAGAATAAATAAGGTGCAATGAGCAATGCACATTGGTTCTGTGGGAATAAAAATAAAAGAAAGAAAACAGACATAAGAAAGCCCCCAAAAGTAAGTCTGGCTTTTCTTCACAATTTTTTTATAGTGAAGCAAAAGTGATGATTCTATTATATAATCCAAATTGCACCATGCCATTCTCCTACTTACATCTCAGGAACTTCTCATTGCTCATCTTGAGATGTTAATGGAGATTGGTGACTGTCTCCCTGCTCACCTCCCTCCTGTATCTGTTTAATATATCTCCCATGTTATTTGCATAGTTTTGTCTTTAATTTCAGAATATTAGGGGACACAAACTTTTTGGTTACATAAATATATTTCACTTAGAAGAATGGTCTACAGTTCCATCTAGGTTAATACAAGAAGTTCACCATTTTTTTATTGCTGCATAGTACTCCATGATATACATAGACCACATTTTATTAATTTGCTCATGTATTGATGGGCACTTGGGTTGTCTCCACATCTTTGAAATTGTGAATTGTGCTGCCATAAACATAATCCCAGCCTTGGAATAGATTCCCAGAAGTAGGAAGACACTACTTGTTCTTAACTATCCAGTGCAATCTCACTTTTTTTACCACATTGTTAAACATGCTTCCTGAGATGATCCAGTTGGAATGATTTTGAGTGTTTTCATTTAATAGGTCTCTTTTATGAAGGTCATATGAAGTGTGCGTATGGTACTTGCTGCAGCTATTTTGTGTCCATATTAGGAGTAAGCTTTAGAATGATAGCAATTTATAGAGAAAGCTGAGAATCATCGATAAGCAAAAATCATAATCCTCATCAAAACTTAACTGATATTTGCACTCAGCACCTCTGGATATTCCAGCTAATAATTATTGAAGCATGCAATAAATTCCTTACTATAACATTTAAGGCCTCTCACCATCTCTGCTGATTTGCTTGTGGTCTTTATCTCCACCATTTTCAGCTCTGCTATATTTGCATCTAATTCAGCATTTTATACCCTGACCATCTTCTGAGAAAGAAGAAGAAAAATAAAACTAAATATCCAATAGTCAAAATAAAGGTTTTTTAATGAAAAAAACATGATCAAAAATTATCTTTAAAAATATTTTTTCTAAGATACCCTCAATATAATTAAAATACATAAGAAACTAGTTCTGCCTTTTTTTGTGGTAGACAGAAGCAACACACTCAGGCTTTCCTTTTGATTCTCTTTTGATGTTGATGGATACATTTATAAGGGAATATTTGAACAGAATCTTGCCAATTATGGATTCATTTCCAAAAATGGACTATACAGCTTCTATTTTCCTCATTTCAATGGCAAAAATACAGATTATGTGGCATTATTCACAAAGCATAGATATATTTTGTACTTTGCTGCACTAATGAATGGTAGAAAATAAAATGGTGGCATTGCACTGCTAACAGCAGTAATCAGAGCGCATCCCCTTATAGGCCCTTGATACAGTTGTCTGTTGAGAAATGGCAGATTAGTATCAATAGCTCTTCATTTTTCTTTTTATAAAGATATCAAGAGCCATTTAATTTTTTAAAAATCACCTCATTTGATTCAATTTATTGGGCCTTCATATTCCCATTTCTTTCTGAAATCAGTTCTGAGCTTGCACAGCCTGTTTTATGTTACCATCAGAACCTTTACTCTGAGCTAAAAATGAATGTCAAAGATTTAGCCTAAGGCTCCTTTGAATCATTTCCAAGGGATAGTTATTCTTTCTGAAATTCTATTCCTATTAAAAAAAAAATCTTGCTGAACAAAAAGATGTCAGGGTAAGAACAGCAACTCCTGGATATGTGCCATAAGATATTTTACTTCCTAGAATATGAAGGCTTGCTTATTTATAGAGGCTTCTCATTCCTTTACTTCACTTTCAAGGGGAGTACTAAAATTTTTATTTAAGCCAATTATGAAAAAATCATTATGAAAATCTTTGAATAAGCAAAGTTAATATTTTAATAAACAATGATTAATCTGTTTAGTAATCCAAAAGTCTTCAACAGTATAGATATCTGAATTCTAAATGGAATCAAATAATTAGTAGAGAAAATAGGGCTAAAGTAGAAGTTTAGGCCGGGCGCGGTGGCTCACGCCTGTAATCCTAGCACTCTGGGAGGCCGAGGTGGGCGGATCGTTTGAGCTCAGGAGTTCGAGACCAGCCTGAGCAAGAGCGAGACCCCATCTCTACTAAAAATAGAAAGAAATTATATGGACAGCTAAAAATATATATAGAAAAAATTAGCCGGGCATGGTGGCGCATGCCTGTAGTCCCAGCTACTCGGGAGGCTGAGACAGGAGGATCGCTTGAGCTCAGGAGTTTGAGGTTGCTGTGAGCTAGGCTAACGCCACGGCACTCACTCTAGCCTGGGCAACAGAGTGAGACTCTGTCTCAAAAAAAAAAAAAAAAAAAAAAAAAAGAAATAAAGTAGAAGTTTAAGTAGAACAGACTCCAGGAATGCTCAATTCCATTTAATTTAACACATTTTTGAAGAGGCCCATAGATTTTGCACATGGGTGAAAGCAAACAAAAATAATAATAAAAAAAAATTTAGTGTAAGTCTTTGAGATAATTTTCATTATCATCCACACCATTATTGGCATCAAAAGCACTTGAATGCTGAGTTGTGCACTAATTAAGACAATTTGGTGTGGCAGTGAAGAGCACAGTATCTGGATCTAAAGTGTTTACATATGGATCCCAATTCTTTCACTTGCTGTGTGATATTCGGCAGGTTACAAAACCTCCAGGGGTCTCATTTTCTCCATCAGCACATTGGAAGTAATAAATTGTATCTACTTGTTAGATTTTTATGAAAAAAGATTTAATATAGGTAAACATATAGCACAATGCCTGGCATATAATTAGCACCTCATAAATGTTTATTGCTGTTATTATTTTTGTTATTGATATTTTATTTTATTTGTATTATTTGTTGGGCCAAGAGAACTGTATAACTTCAAGTCTTAATATCTAGAAACTGTCAGAGTGGGTCTGAGATTTTCTTTGCTCCTGGGAAGCACTTCCATATGGTGTTATGGAAGGTTTATGGTATTGCACTATACATCATGACAAATACGAGAGAAGCACAAGAGATCACATTTTACTGGGATATGCAATTTACTGGGTAGATGAACTGCTCACTAGGAGATGACTGGTGCTACACGGTGTTTTAAGCAGATACTTGCTACACTTTAGCTCACAGTAGTAGCAATGGGAGTACAATATGTACTATAGGTAATTTTTTGCAGTTAAGACTTAACACTACATTTTTAAGTGTGTTTATATTTCTCTCAACTGTGAATGGCATCATGTATGATCTGTGTTTGTGTGCATAAGCTTTGATATATTTTATCATTTCATAATAGATTTGTATACATTTTATGGTATTAAATGATAAATACAGTAGTATCTACATATTTTATGCATTCAAGACATACCTAACTTTTTCTTAAGTTTTTTGATATGTCTAGGTAAGTGATTTTGATTTTTTCAAATTGTCACAAACCTACAGAAAATTTTCTGATATATTAGTAAAATATGAAGATATCCAAGTCCATGATACTGAGACGTTTCATCAAAATCCATATTGAACTGAAATGGATTATAGCATGACCTGTAATTCAGGTATGCATTAAAAGAAAGTAACAGAAAAATTCAATTGAAGAGATAGCTATCTAGCACTAAATTGTCAGAGTGGTATCATATAAATGAAAATAGCTACTTCAATTAATTGTATCAATCAAACAGGAAATTTTTTTTGTGCTCTTAGTTGACAAAATAACCAAAGTTATGACATTTCTTATCAGCTTTTATTAATTTGGTTTATTCAAATTATATGTATCGTATTCCTACTATGTGCTATGATGGATTGCAAAGTTGAATTAAATATGAGTACTGTTTCAAAATGAAATTATATTTTGGGTAATAAGCTGATACGATACTGTAAGTTAAAGGTCGATTTTATGTTTAATTATTTCATCTAGAGTTGACATAGCCAATCAAAATATTGCCACTTTTAGACAATGTATAATTATTCAAGTATTTAAATGATTTAAAGTTGTGAAGTTATGATGACAATACAAGATATATCGTGAATAGAAAAGAATGAGCCTGAAATATATCCCACGATCTCCAAACATTTTTAAATTTCTAAACATATAAATGATATATTTTGTTTCATACATACAAAGGTTAATAAACTTGAAATAACATATGAATCATTTAATGTAAAAGTTTTTAAAATTCAGGTTAATACTTCAATAAACAATAAACATAGAAACTTGCCTGGTGAAAAAAAAAAAAAGAAAAGAAATCCATGTAAAAGTGGATCCATGCCATTCAAATTTGTGTTGTTTAAGGGTCAACTTTATTCTCTCAAGTGTCAATTTGTGAACGTAATGCATTCATTTATAATGGTTTGTCTTTTTTGTAAAACATGTTCTTAAAGAAATAAACATATATATTTAAGTTAATCTCATTAATATGGCACACCTACTTGATTCTCTTTTTATCTGCCCTGATATTTATTTTGGTTAGCCAAAATCTTCTTGGACTTATCATTTGTACAACAAAGTAAAGGTAACATGATCATTTATGGATTTTGAAGTACATTATTCATCTAACTGAAGTCTTTTAGAAAATTTTATAAAGCTATGTTTTACATACTTAGAGGTGGATCAGTTTGAAACAGTAAATTTTGTTCATATTTTAGCCTTGAAGCCAATCTATTATTGATTAGCTATAAAAAGCAAAAATTAGTTATGATATGCCTTGGTAATAATTAATTCTGAGCTGTGTTTCTCTAATATCTTCTTTTGAATTCCTTTCATTTTTACATTTTTAGAACTATTCTGGAATTGTTGCTTATATATTTTTTAAATGATAGCATTAGGATACTATGACACTAAAGAAAACTGTAATCAAGCAGTATAAATACATTTGTAATTTATTTTATAAGTGTTGATTTGAAATAGTAAAAATCTTCATACTAAGTAATTCACTCCTACCCTGAAGCTTATGATAGTCATAGGGTACTTAGTATTTGTACTACAAGTCTTGTAATGATTTAAGCCAAAAATCAATATACTTTTACTTGGCTAAATGAGGCCAAAATAATTACACTTTATTTCCCCTTGTTACTAAAGTTTATTTTTATATTTAATTAGATAATCTTAGTGCTTGTTATTACAGTAAGTGTTTAACAAATGTTTATTGTGACATGAATAAATGGCAAGAGCTTAGTAATTTGTTTTTCTCATTAGAAAATTAAGATGCCGTTTAGGATCACTTTAGACTGAATATTTATGTTTCCATGCAAAATCAGCAAAGTGATGGTATCTGCAAATTTTGTACTAATATTAGTGTCTTAGATTCTGTTAAATAACAGGGCTCTAATGTTTACTTGTGCATTTTAGAAATAAACACTGCCGTATGTTATTACAATATCTACCTGCAAACATGTATAGTCATAATGCTTGGAAGATTATCATGTTCAGAAGCACTTTATATATGAATATAGAAGTTGGATCCTTACTAAAATGGTAGAAATACTTGGAAAAGCAGTTCAAGTGACCAAAATGAATTAAACATCAAAATAAACCTGCTAAATAATTTCTGATTTTATTTATTTTTCTTTTCATTTTTAATGGCTAAACAGAAATTTTGTGAATAACAGTAACATATTTTCAATTGAAATTAAAGTGAATTTTTTTTCTGGAAATGACTTAAACTTCTTGATAAAGGATGCCCATAATAATTTTAACTTGAAAAAGTGTATATAACAAGCAGAATTATTGTGTTTGTTTCTTTCTATTAATTTTCATTCTATGTATATCTTGGAAACTAAATCAGGAAATGATCTTTCTTTTCATGTTTTAACATACAAATATTTCAGAATCTAGGCATTAATATAACATCTGATCATGGATCAGAATAAATTTCCTTACCTTGGCTATCTATAATTCAGAGCAAAGTGGCAAATTGTATTAATTGCTTTATAAATGAGGTTTAATGTCTTTGTTCCTAGAATTAACCATCAATAACCAAATGGCAGATTAAAGATTTATTTTGACTTGAAAAGGTCTGTAACATTTGGCTAATTCCTCATTTAAATTACAAATGTAGATTAACAATTGTGATATGATCTATTTTCCTTTTCTTCTTAAGAATATATCCAACTCTGTTAATTACCCAAACTTTGAAGTGATGACTTGAGGCCAACAATCTATATTGTTTAAAAGGCTGGTAAACTGAAAGCTCCTCCACAAAGTTTCATTACTTGTAAACTTTATTTACCTTTCTCTCCTCTGAAAATTCAGTGCTTAATTATATGCTGGCTTTTGCTATTTACAAATTATTACACAGGGTGGGATTGCTTTCAGTAAAATTGTAGCCTAATTGTACAGACAGTTTTTCTTGATTTTTCTATATTCCCCACTTCAACAAACATAGTAGTAAACAAATATCTGCAGAACAATCGATATTTCCATTTATGAAGAAGACTTGACTTACAACTTTGAGCAATTAGCAATTTTAAAATTTTTGTTTACTATTGCTTTAAAAATATAAGATACAGAAGTGTTGCAACTGAGATAGCATAGTTGGAGAAGAGAAATAAAAACCTACAATTTATACTCTGTCTTGACAGAAAGCCTATCCAGGATGTAGAGAAATTTAATGACTGAGTAGATGAGATCATTCTAATTATATACTATTTAAAGAAAATCATGCTTTTGAAAAAAATGCTAAATAAAAAATATTATTATAATAATTGAAAATTGAGCAGAGAGCATTTAATTTTGTACAAAGCCCCTTAGAGTATCACGTATTTTCCTAAAAGTAGTAGAGACAAGTAGACTTTAACTGTATCAAGGTCCCTTCTTTTTCTCCAGCATGTTGGAAGACTAAACTTTCTAGCCTCCCTTGAGGATAGAAGAATGTCATAACTAATTTAAACAAAGCATTGTGAACGGAAATGTAGGTTATCATTTCTGGAATAAGGCACTAAAGATCCTGTGTGCTAACTGGCTGCTCTCTCCTGACACTGCAAATGTGGAGGTGATGTGTTGAGATGGCAAAAACAGAAGCTGGAGGAACCTTGGATCCCAGAGGCACAAGATCAAGGAGCATCTTTCCTTCACCTTCTGCCAGTCCACATTACATTCAGTAGAAGTGAGTAATAGATTTCATTTGAGCAGAGTCACAGAGCATTTGGGATTTTTCTGTAATTCAACTAGTAATTATCTTTTGGCTTTAGATTTGAAAAAACAGCTTCCATGATGATCCTAGTCAAGTAAAATCTCCCAACATTTAAAATAGTAATATGAAAGAATGTCAGCATTCATGTTCAAATTTTTTCTAGATAATGCTCTTTATTTATTATTTAAAAGTACAAAATTTAAGAACCATTTTAATAAATTGGTTAACCTGAAGCTAAATTCCATTAACTGTAAAGAAACATGATAGCTTTCCATTTTATCGTCAACATCACTATTTATAAAATGCTATCTTTACTTGTGAAGGAGAAGCAAAATGAAGTAGTTTCTAGTGTTTCCTTGTTAATTCTGTTTTTCTAAAGTGCTTTTAAATACTGACTCTAGTAATAAGTACAAGCTTCAAGAAGAATGAAACCCTTTTAGTGGTTCTCCCAACAAGGAAGTAACCTAAAAGAACTAATACAAAGATCTTGCCAAAAACAATATAGATTTTGTATCTAGAAATATGTATTACATATGTATATTATGGGTAATACATATTATTGTATATTCAATACGATATACATTAAAGAATATGATGGAGAAGAATTCATGCTTTCCTCCTGAAGTTGCTTTTGCCAGGTCATGAGACCTCCTCGTAATATCCCTAAGACACTGAAAGCTCTGATTATATTTCCCTTTCTTCCACACAGATAGCTCTGTGGAAGTCCTTCCTTGCTCTTTTTTGAGGAGAGTTATACTTTTTCTTCAAAAACTAGCTTAAATGTCAGCTTCTCTGCAAATCCTCCTTGATATGGGCATCTTTGCTAGAGCGTCTTCCTTCGTTCAGTATTAACTTAACAAATGGTCATTGAGCACCAACTACACACTTGGTAGGGTGCTGAGGACATAGCAGGGAACAAAAACATATAGAACCCTTCCTCTCATGGAGGGACAGGGAGAGATATAGGAGATACATAAATTACTGAATAAATATTTCAGATAATATAATAAATATTATGAAGGAAGAGAAACCAAAATAAAATATAGAACATGCTAGAGTGGAAGGGAACAACTTTTGTAGGAAGAAGACAAGGGAAGGCTAACTCATAAGTGAATTTGATCATAGACCTAAATGACATAATGATACCAGCCATGTACATATTTGAGAAAAAGAAGTCCAAGTAGAGAAAACTTGAAGATCAAAGGCAGAAGCATGCTTGGTATGTTCAAGAACACCAAAGAGACTATTAAGTTTTTAATATCTATATATTATGTTATCAGTAATTCACACATAATGTCTCTGGAACAGAGCAGATTATTATTTACATTAAGCAAATAATAGCTGTACAGTTTCTCTGTGCTCAATTTTTCCCCCTGTAAGTGATACAACAAAAACCAAATATCATCCTACACATTATAGATGAGAAAAACTAAAAAAGAAAGAAGAACCTGGGTGGTGTTACTCTGGGAGAAAGAAGCAGTACTCCTTCCTTTGACGTTGGTCTTTTTGAGAGAGGGCTTTGTGTGGATATACATTTTCATTTATTTTGGATAGATAACTAAAGACAGAATTTCTCAGTCTTATGGTAACACTATGTTTATTTAACCTTTCAATTAACTGCCAGAAAGACTCTTTTCCAACGTGGCTACATCATTGCATTCCCATCAGCAATGTAAGAAGTTTCCTTTCCTTCCATCAACATTCACTATTTTCTGATATTTGTGTATAGCCTTCCTAGCAGGTATAATATGGTATCTTATTGTGGCTTTAATTTGTATTTCTCTAATGACTAATGATATTGAGAATCTTTATATGTGCTTGTTAGATATGCATTTATCTTCTATGGTTAAATTTACTTTTTTTACTTGTTATAGGTATATTCAGATTTAATCAGTCATAGTTTTGCTTCCAGGTTGGTCATTTAGCTAAGGTCCTAATCATTCAAGCAAA
This sequence comes from Eulemur rufifrons, assembly GCF_041146395.1. Classification (NCBI taxonomy): domain Eukaryota; kingdom Metazoa; phylum Chordata; class Mammalia; order Primates; family Lemuridae; genus Eulemur; species Eulemur rufifrons. The sequence goes on from NC_090984.1 coordinate 79,942,193, forward strand.
TTGGCTCTGAAACACCTAACAGTTCAGAAATGTACAAACAAACAAAAAATATTTACTCTACAGACACACAGAGGTCAAAGTAGCTGTGTGGAATTAGTAAGAGGAAAACTTTTAGGAAATCATATCATAGAAATTTAGTGATTAGCCTGGAAGCAATTTCATGGACTTTAACTTTTATCCTGAATAAGACAGAAATCCACTGAAGAGTTTAAAGCAGAGGACTGGCATGGTAGAACTTAGATTTTACAGTTTATGTATGTTTTACACTCATATATATTTAAAATATATCTATTAATCATTTTTGCTAAAGTATATGGACATAATTTATTTTTTTAGTACTGAATCTTTAAACAATGATTGCAATGATGCACTTAGATATCACAGCATGTTTACCAGTTGAATTGCTCATCATAAGTATTGGATTCCTACCATATCCTTTCAGGTTGTTTTTCCTTCTAATAAAGGTATACCTTTGGTGTAGTTTGAATGTATGTGTCCCTCCAAAATTCATATGTTGAAAACTAATCACCAAGGTGATGGTATTAGAAGGTTAGGCCTCTGGGAGGTGATTAGGCCATCAGGGCTCCACCCCTGTAAATGAGACTAATGCCCTTATAAAAGAGATTTCAGAGAGCTGCCTCCCTCTTCTACCCTTCTTCCATATGACAGTGTTCATCCCTTCTGCCATGTGAAGACACAGCAAAAGCCCTCAGTAGATACTAAGTCTGCTGGCACCCTGATCTTGAACTTCCCAGTCTCCAGAACTGTGAGAAATAAACTTATCCTCTTTATAAATTACCCAGTCTGAAATATTTTTATATAGCAGCAGGAACAAATTAAGACAACCTTAATAGTTTACCTGCTAAATCACTAAGTGATAAAGCTGTCAGTCTTTATGATTAAGTCTTGAGCCTGGTTCTCACCTGGTCTGCCCTTCCATAAATGCTGTCTAGGAAGTCCTGTGGCTTTAACATCTTACCTTGCATTAATGCTTACTAAACATAAGTTTGTCATTGTCTTTCTTCAATGAATCTACAGCACTTTGCAATAGTTGCATTTCTTTCCTACCTTTCAACTGCCTAAGATAGTACACAAGTCAGCATATTTCGTTCCACCATAACCATGTCCCAGCTTACTACCAATGGAAGTTTTCACAGTTGCACTGCTGCACCATATCATTACCAGCTATTGAACTCCTAGGTTCCTGTCTTCTCACAATCGAAGAATGAAAGCAAGATACAGTTTCGAAGCAGCAAGCAGCAAAGTTTATAATGCAGAAGTTCGCTCTTAAGGGGGTTAAAAGTGGGCACGTGTCTGAGTGAACTATCACCCTGGGGTTTCTGTGTCATAATCAGCAAACAATAGTACATAGTACACTCCAAAAGGGGTATGAGTGGGCACACATCCCGGCGGACAGTGGCACTGGGGTCTCTGTGTTATCCCTTTTTCTCTTGTCTGGCTTCTGCTCCTTTGTGATATTGTCTCTTCTTTTTTTTTTCTTGACCAATGGGGATGTTGTCTCCTTCCTACTATTGGGCAGGGGAGTTTTTCACCTTATATGGTTAGGCCCAGATGTGTCCTGGTGTTGGAAGCCCTTTGGGGGAAGGGGCAAACTGTAATGTATAATGTGCCCTGTGTTGTTTCTTGTGGCAGTTGTGGTTACCCTTTATCTTGTTATTGTTACAGTAAGTTCTTACTTAGCATCCCATTTATTTAAATTGCTTGCTTTCATATTTTCTCTGCTCTCATCTCGCTTCTCTTACCCTAACATTTTGTGACACTTATGGCTACTCTTATCTTGCAGTGTGTTCTCTTACTCAGTATCCCATTTGTTTATGTGGCCCATTCTGTACTTCCTCTGCTCATGCCTTACTTTTCTACCTATGCTAACAATGCCGGGGGCTATTCATACTCCAGCTACCAAGAATGATGGGTTATTCATTGACAGACAGTCAGTAGGTGACAAATCTCCAAAATTCCACCTAAGAATTTTCTGTTAAGGTCTGCTCTTGGTATCAGTTCTCTTAAATTTGGCTCCATGATTATAGGCTCTAAATAAGAGTTGTGTGTAGAGTTTTACTGGTAAATACACTTAGGAGACAACATGTAAAAACAAAAGGCAGGATTAATCAGAAAGGGAAGATAATTTGCAATGCCTAATCAATACACTTAAAAAAATCAAAGATAAACAGTCAGGAGGACAGTCACCTTAATAAAAAGTCATGATCCCTTGCTTAATTTCTGAACCTGGAGCCTCTTTAGGTCTTAAGTATCTATCTTAGAGCTGGTGGTCTTATTAGTTTTGGAGGAATTACAACGTCATTCTTCACTAAGAATTGCTTGATCCACAGAGAATTGACTCACTGGTTCTCCCACCCCCTAGGGGGTGGCTCAAACTTAATGACTGACTGATGAAGGAACATAAGACATGTCTTCTTTGGCTCAGCAATACTGACAACCCAGCTCCAAAGATTTACATAGGATTGGGTGAAGCCACAGTTGCAGCTACATTGCAGGTTAGCTTCTTCCTTTCCTCAATCCTACTTCAGTTTTTTTTTTTTTTTTTTTTGTATCTCAAAAGAGCACTCCACAATAAACTTCCTGTCTGTAACCCAAGAGAGCTCAATCTAAAATAAGTGGTGTCTGCAATCCAAGAGAACTCAATCTAAAATAAGTGGTATATTCAAATAAGATTTAGGGTGAATTATTTTGAACAATTTAAGGACAAAATACAAAACAGCTAGAGTCATCAGCTTCTAGTTCCAAAATATCTCTAGCATTGAGTTTTGTTGGTATACCAGATGCCCTAATCCAAAAAACTTGTTTGGCTTGCACTTACCTCTCTTTTTCATACTTTAACATCCATCATTTCCTTCTCCTCTCAGGAGTCATTCTGCATTTCCTTTTGCTGCCTTAACACCTTAAGGTTTCATTTAAAAATTAGGGTATATAGCAAACAAACTAAGGATAGAGACCTTCAATTTCTTACCATTTTCCTTATAGCATTGTGTACCCTGAGGCTAATTCACTTCAGCGTTTTAGATACTGAATATTAAACAGGACAATTGTAATTGGTATCTGCCTAAAAGATTTAGGGAATAGTAAGTGTTCCTGACTTAGTTATCAAGTAGTGTAGATCATAACATGCCCTTAGAAACTCCTGCGAAGGTGATATGAGTAAGTGCCGGAATCCTGTAGGAAAATGTTGAATGTTCCCTCCTTGCACCTCTCTTGATAATTATTTCACTTATTAATTATTTTAAATCTTTTGGTGGCAAGACAAAGGTTAATTAGAAAGGGATCGGAAAATGTAATATTGTCAGGGGAGTAAAATCTATAAACTTCTGGGAATGTTCAAACCTCCGAGTGTGGCTAGAGGTTTTGCAGTATGCTCACACACTGCAGGCAGCTACCTTGAGGTCAATAAAGTCTTTTAATTCTTTATGCCAAATTGATTTTGGTCTTTTGTAAGTTATCTCAGGACCTATAGGAGGTTATAGGTAGACCACAATCATTGAAGACTGTGAAAGGGAACTAGAAAGGGCAAAGAGAGGTCTTACAGTACTAATACACACATCTTTGGGTACATTGAACAAGTATGAAATACCCACAAGATGCAATGTCCAAATCAATTTGAAATAAACAAAACAAACAAAAAACTATGAATTTAATAAGCTATAATTTTAGAGTTGTACAATATACATGCAAAATTTTCTAGGCCACAGATGTGAGTTTGTTGTTCATAATGATGATGTTATAGCGTGTATGTGTGTGTGTGTGTGTGTGTGTGTTTTATAAAGAAAAAAAATCACACAGGTTGCCTATAATAGTAAAACAAGTAAAATCAGTATCATTTTCTACTTGCTTGGCAGAAATTCTCACTAACTTAAAAAAGTTAACTATTTAGAAGGTTAATTTAAGGTCTTGTACTATTTTAGAAGTTCAACATAGTAAAGTGGAAAGGTTGATCGGGAATCAGGAGCCCTGTATTTTAGCTTCTACTTTGTCACTAACTAGCTGTGTGACCTTGGGCAAATCACTTAACCTCTAAGATCTCTGTTTTCTCATGTGTAAAATGAGGAGGTTGAACTATGCGATCTCTGACAGTGTTGAACTAAATCTGCAACTAAATCAAAATATAGAGAATTTGATTGAAATAGCGGCACACAGAAACTAGTATTGAACAACAGAAATAGAGAGTTAGAGCCCATTCTTTGTATTTACAGGCTTTTTTTTTTAATCCTTAATGTTCACTGTAGGCCATCCCTAATAATTGTTCCATAGGTGAAGATTCTATAAAATAAATAAAGCACTATTCCTTTTGTATATTTTTTAGTATAACTGAAGAACACAACAATATTCCACATATATATCTTTTAAGTACATTTGCCTAACAAACTTAAAGTGCAGTCCTCCCACATTTGCCTTATATTTCATTTATAGCTGATATCTTACTGATAAGGTGTGTTTTCTAGTATGGAAAAATGAAAAATACCAATATGTTGCTAGCGATGGCGGCAGGTGAACAAATATTAGTGTCTATCTGTATTAGAACCAACAGGTAAAATTTCTATATTTAATCTACCCCAGGGGCCATGTATTGAAAACTTCCTTTACCCAAATTATTATTAATTGATAAATAGAAAGGGAAAAAGCAAATGGATACACTCCAAGTTAGCTTTTCTACTCAGAGGTCACTAAGCATGGTCAAAAGCATCCCAATGTCTGATTAAAATGTCCCTGGGTGACACGGAAGTATATCCTATGATGATAAAGGAATATTGCAAAAGCATTCTGAGATTTCAGGACTATCACATTTGCTGCTTCATATAATAGCTTAATTCAGACATGCAGATCCCCTTGGTTGTATAGTTGCTCACAAATTGTTTCCTTGTAGAAATTTCCTTCCATTTGAATTACTTAACAGGTTCATATGTCTTACCTTAATCAACAGCACTATGATTTCCATTCTAACCATATATTTTTGTCTACTCTACTATATGGAATGATATCTATTATATACTCAGAGACTTCCTCTATTAGAAAGTTGAATTTCTTAAACTAATCTTTCTCTTTTATAATGTAGAATAGATTTTACTTAATTTCCTCAGGGTTGAATTTTCTTCCCCCTTACCAAGTAACTGGCAAAGCAATTCAATGACAAAATGCTACCCTTGAGCTAAATTGTCAACCTAGTTGTTAGAATAAAGATTCAGAGAAATGAAAAGGAAAAATGATGTATATTACTACAGTTTTAGAGCAAGGATCTTGTAAAAGAGCAGAAAAATTTAAATAAAAATGTTCTGATGGCACATATTTTATTAATTATATAATAAGCTTATATTTAAAGTAAATAAATATTAATTAATAAAAAATGTTTATAAGCTAAAAAGAATAAATCTCAGTAAGAAATTTTAAAAGGACATGCATGAGCAGTACATAAAAGAAGAAATTTAAATAGCTAACAAATGTATGGAGACATGTTGAAGTTCACTAATAAACCAAGAAATAAAAATAAAAATGTTCATGAGCCACTAGTCTTTAATGATCATATCATCAAGAATTTTATAAGTGATAATACTCAACGTTGGCAGTAAAAAGAGAAAATGGAATATCTTATATGCTGCTGATTGGAGAATAAAGTAGAATAAGCTTTCTGCAACACAGTTTGACAATAAACACCAAAAGCTTTAAACTATCTCCATACATCAATCCTCCTTCTGGAAATTAACCTAATGGATTAACTACAAGACTGAACAAAGATTTAGTTTCAAGTATGTTTATTATAAATGAAAAGCAATGCAGGAAACAAGCTTTATGGACAAAAATGATGGTGACTCCTTAAATATTTTATAGGTATAGATATATATAGATATATTTACATACCAGCACATATATATCCATATTCCATATAAAACCATGATGATGTACTTATGGAAAGTGTGTGTGTGTGTGTGTGTGTATATATATATATATATATATATATATAATTTATTCAGTGAAACAAAATTTAAGAGTAGTATTCATGTCTCATTCATTTTTTTTGTATACTCCAGTATCTACCAGAGTGCTTTTCCCAAAGTATAGAATATGTGTTTGTTGAATGAATGGGAGAATACAAATTTGGTAACTTTTAAATGGATTCTTCGCCATTTTTGCATCATGCCACTCATATAGCAATAGATACCATGATATCTAAATTCCTTTTGCTAGTCATAATTTTCTTAACCTTCTACCAAATTTTGTCTGGAATCTGTCACTGTAGGGAGCATTTAAAATCTGCTTGAGATTTAACATCTTTAGTGTGTAGCTCCTATATTTGGTATTCACCAATATGGATAAACAATATCATGTTCATGTTTATACTCTCAAAGATAGCAATGTTGAGCTTCCACCTGCCCCAAGTAACAAGAGATTATTATTTCCTGCCCTATGCCAAAACTCTTAACACCAGATTCCTTCAAGAAACTCTATGGGTGTCTAGAGTGAGTTCTGGTCTTCTACCCCATGAGCTAATAGAGCAAATCTCATAGATGCCACATGCCATTGGCCAATTCCTGCTGATTTTATCCCTGTTTCTCAAAAGCTATGAAGTAGGAATTTTGTACATTTCAGTCGATAGAACACGAAAGTCACCAGTAGAGAGATATATATCACAGTTCCTTCTATGTCATCTTTGATTGACAGGAAGTAAGGGGTTTCCAGGGGTGGGATGGGTACTGGGGAATACAAGGTAAATGAAAGTAGTAAACTGAGTCTTCATATTGACCTTCTTGCGGTAAGTCTCTGAAGTGTGTTAGCCCTGCAGTGAAATTGTTCTTGCTTTCAATATTTCAATAATATTCCTAGCCATGCCCCAAGCACTGATAATGTTTTGTTATATTCTCTCATCCTGACAGTGTTGCTGCTCCCACTATTGATGTCAGAAGCTCATCATTCCCCTTAGCAGACACTATAACAGTCTGTATGGATGTGAAACTAATTCTACCATTTTTCCAGTGGACTCTACTAACTGTTGTCGGGAAATATTTCTTTGAGTTGTGAGAGAGGATGCTCCATCTTTCTCTGTTTCATCACTCAAGATCCTCCAAGCCAAAAGTGGCTTGCAGTTACATTGTAGGGTAATAATATTTGGACTTGCTCACAGAACCATCTCTCTTGGGCACTAGTCTGCAAGCGGGTACAGAACTGGCACCAATGCTCCTGAGAAATTATTTCAGAGTCAAATCCTGGTCCCCTTTACTACTACCCTCATTGTAAATTATTTCTCAGAAGCCCAAATGCCTTTCCAGTAATCTGCTCTTGGCCAGGTTCTCTCAGTCCCCTTCTGTGATTATGATTGTTTCCCAAATTCATCCCCACTCCTGGCTTTGCTATTAACCACACAGTTGGCATTAGAGCCTGCCGCAGTAAGACTCTGTCTCTCTGCTTAAGTGCTTGATTATCCTTAAGTGTCCTCTGCATCCTCTGAACCCAAATCTGACTTTAGTTAGTCCTATTAAGTAGAAAAAAAAATAGTATTTTTTTTCTTTTTCCTTGTAGCTTCTTTACTGAGACACGAAATTGGCCAGGACCTGGTAATATGGACTTTGAATTTATCTCTCTCTACAATTTTCTATCATTCATCCATGCCAATTTTTAAATTCTAACCAAATGGCAGGAGGTAATAACTGACTGCTATGTCTTCCAAAGCTATCAATCTAGTTTTCTATTTCTTTACAAATTCACATAAAAGACATAGAATTTTCATTGTAAAAGGAATCTTATAGACCAGTTGGTGGAATCAACTTAGTTTAAAATGAAAAAAGGAGCTGCATGTCCAGTAATGGGTTAGCAAAGATCGCATTAATTTATGAAGTTGGGGATAGAGTACAGGTCTCTGTATTCTTTGGCACAATATTTCCTCCTTTTTATTAACCTGAAAAAATTTTAAGTATATTTTAATAATTGTACTTAATTTATTTCATGTGGACTATTTCTGTTGTGGCCAAGAATCATATTGAGTTCTAAGTAATACTGTTCATTTCAGGTGGAACTCAGAAAACATGTTGTAATGCTTGACATGAAAAGTTTATTCTTAAAAGGAAAAGAATTATTTGGAAATGTTAATAAAATCACTAAGATTTTTTTTAATTTCCAAAATTAGTGGAGAGGTACCTATAAGTGCTTTTAGCAGTCAACGGAAAAACAGCAAATATTGAAATGGGCAGAGTAGAAGGCTGCCTACATATTATTACTTAAATAGACCACAAAGGCCTCCTTCCTGAACATGAATTTCTCCTATACTAAGCAGCCATTGTGTCATTAGTCAAAACTTATTGACTGCTTTCAGAAAGCCCTTGTTAAATGCAATCTTATTAGCCAGGCAGCATGCAATATGTTCTATTATCCAACTCTTATTATCACTCACACCATTTGTCACATTAGCAGACAATGTGTCACCAAGAGAAGAGCACACAAAAAAATCTTAAAATTGGACCTCTACTGATTATAGAAAAATAAAAGTTGAAAAACATCCTCAATGTGGGATAGCTGCAAGCCAGAGAGACCAATTATAATGCTGCTTTTCCAAGAGCCAAAAGACAAAAAGAAAAGCGAGGCTGGCAGAAGGAAGCATACTGAAAGGGACACTACAATCAAACTGCTACATGGATTTGCCCATGGCACAACCATTGAAGACAACAGCACAGTAAGTTGAAAATAGGTAATGAAAAGGTATCTATTTAACAATTACAAAATTATGCAAGATATTGGTAAAGGAAATGTGGGTGACAACAATCATTTAAAACTAGTCTTTAATGTCAGAGTGAAGCTTTCCCTGTTGGAATCCCGAACTCTGTATTGATTATTGACAAAATGTATAGGCAAATATTTCAAAAGCCACCCTGATCTTTAATTGCTAACAATTACATGGTAGTCAGAATTATTTGTACAATGCCAATTTCAGTCAAATCTGGGCCTATTATGGGCAAGTGAATAGTACAAATGTGCTGTGGGCCATGCTTACTTTAGAAACACCATACTAATATACTAGTATTCTAAAAGTTCTATTAAAAATTTCCCCTCATTTGTCATAAAAATGACAAACACATAGAAATAGAATGATTATCCAAGGAATTTTGGAAAAAGTAACTATTGATGCAAATATGCTTCAAAATCAGTGACTTCACCAATGACCAGAGGAAAATATGCTGTATAATTAATATTGGGATCAAAAAATGTTTATATAATTCCAAAAATGATATAATAAAAACTATGGTTAGTTATCGTTTAGCAGAACTATTGAACTTCACATTTTTAACATTCAAATATATTCTTGTGGGACTTTATTTCTTGAACATTATGTGACAGAACTAAGAATTTTGTTCTTATTGATGAGGAAAATTTCTGGTCCTCTGTATTAGGATGCCAGTTTATTTGTAACACAGCAATAAAAGCACTTAAAATCATAGAAGAAGAGAAGTGTGGTAGATGAGGTGTGGAAGTACATTAAATCTCTTATTGAAATAAATATTATGCTTGTCTTATGTTTAGCTCAGCTGGCCTCATCTTGGGCTTGTGGTTTTAGAGGAGGGTAAGTCCTTGGAGCAGGAACAGTCCAGAAGTAGGTGTAAAACCTTGCAAATCTAGTAACTGTTCTCTCTTCCTTATAACAAAGGTCAAAATACAGCTATTTACCAATCAAAAGGTATGCCCTTTATGCCAGACTAATAAATTATTTCCCAAATTGATAACTTATTTATTGTTTATTTATTTTTCTCTTCCACCTTCCCCTAAAAAAGTTTATAAAACAAAGAGGACCTTAACTGAGAGTGGGTTCATTCATGATTTCCCCTTAGGATGACATTTTCTCATGTCTCAGCACACTCTAAGAAAGGTATTGCAAAATAGTTTTGCTATTCTCCACAATAATTTATTTTCATACACTTTTAAATTATGAATTTATTCAAATATGTATTTTAAAAAATTTAAGACATCTTAAACTGAAAATCCTTTTTTTTTTCACTGAAGAGGTCAGTTATTTACAGAGATATTTCTATCTCCCCTACTTTCTGCAAAGGATTAACAGAATTGTGCAGAGTGATGCACAGTGGCATTATCAAACCAAATTGATCTGAACCTAAGAAAGAAAAAAGAATTTTATGTAGGATGCAATTTGCAATTTGGACCATACAGTCAGATAGCAGTCTCATCAGCATGGTCTTCCTGGAGCTATTGTGCTGAGCAGCCACAATGAAAAATCCTATCCTAGCGGTATTCAAAGAATTAGCATATTCCAACATTAGCACACTCCCGACTTTCCTCAGTTCATTACCACAGTTGAAGGGCATGGGCACTTTTTCTATTTTCTTATAGTCTTTTTTCCTAAACTTTCTCTTCCATCAAGTTAGTACTGAAGTTTCAAGCTTTCACTGATAATTGTAGCTAGAAATCTGGCTATGCAAACTCAACCAAGAGAATGACAACTGTATTAGGCAACAAAAGACAATTACACCTCATTAGTTAATTATGTGAATATACAGAAGATTCATTTTTTTAATCTTAAGGTCTTCCTATAAATATGTTTTCTTGACTACCATAAATAATGAACTGAAAAATGGAGCTCAAATGATAAAATTACTATAATCATCAGATTTAGAGAACTTATTTCTTATATATTATCATAAGTATTCTAAGAACAGAGTTTAATTCACTTGAATCTCTTAATTTGAGGGATACAAATGTAATTATGGTTATTCAAATGAGACTCTATCATCTATAGTGACACATTTTGCCATATTTTTAATGTAAATAAAACATTTTTAATTGGGAAAAGTCAAGAAAACCATTTTAAAACTAAGAAAATTACAACATCTTGATTAAAAATGATTGGAAAATCAGTATCACTGCACAAGCCACGAGGGAAATGAAGTGGCAAGTAACTAAACCAATTCATCCCAATGAGCAGCAACCCCTGGGTGGAAAAACAGAAGGAAGAAAGGGAGAGAGAGGGAAAAGAAGGAAGGAAGGAAGGCAACAAAGAAGAAAAAAAGGAAAGAGGATGACAGAAGGGAGAAAAACTAAACGGGCATTAATATTAATATGTTAATTGTGGAGAAGATATCTAGACCTGAAAAGGATTTGACTCAATAAGATACTAATTGAACAAGAAACTGAGAAGGAAAATACATAGGGGCAGGGAGTGGTTAATTTTAATTGATTCTAATGATTTTAAATTTCTAGAGATAAAGTCTTGTGTCCACTTCATTTTTAAATCCTTAAGATCTGACTCAGGTGCTCAACTCAGGTTAGAAAAAAAGATTGTAGGCCGGGCGCGGTGGCTCACGCCTGTAATCCTAGCACTCTGGGAGGCCGAGGCGGGTGGATTGCTCAAGGTCAGGAGTTCGAGACCAGCCTGAGCGAGACCCCGTCTCTACTAAAAATAGAAACACATTATATGGACACCTAAAAATCTATATAGAAAAAATTAGCCGGGCATAGTGGCGCATGCCTGTAGTCCCAGCTACTCGGGAGGCTGAGGCAGTAGGATCGCTTGAGCCCAGGAGTTTGAGGTTGCTGTGAGCTAAGCTGACGCCACGGCACTCACTCTAGCCTGGGCAACAAAGTGAGACTCTGTCTCAACAAAAAAAAAAAAAAAAAAAAAAAAAAAAAAAAAAAAAAAAAAAAAAAAAAAGATTGTAAAGTAATAAAAGTAATAAGAAGTCCACTTTAGGAAACTTCTAATGCCTAATGCATCTATATGGGGAAGGCCTAAAACCAATGGCTATGGATTTAAATAAACTGATTTTATCTCAACTTAAAGAAGAACTTTCATTTCTACTCAAAGGTAAAAGAACCTGCCTTAAGAGTAACAAGTTTCTTACTCTAAATTGAGTGATAGGAATGAATGTCAAGATTTATTCAAAATTTGAGATTACAATTCTGTGATTAAAAGTTTCACAAAAAAATAAAATATATTTTATAAATAATACAGCAATAAAAGTATTTCTGTAGTATCAACAGGAAATATTATAAAATCTTGAGTTTAAGTAAATATTTCCCTAGAATCAATTTTTCTAGTAAGAGTTTCAAAAATTCAAGTAATGGTTTAGCATAATCAACGCACTTTTTGGTGGTTCACATCCATTAAATATGTTTTATTTTTATTAAAACAATCACCAAAATATATTTTAAGGAAGAATGATAAATTTATATCAATGAACAAGTTAGAAACATAACAGCCATATGATTGAAATACACTTTCAAAGAAATTAGTTTCTGCTAATCATCTTCTCTATGTTAGGTAACACTAACTTCCTCAAAGTAGAAATTCTTTTCTTCAGCATCACAACCATGAACACAGTATTAACTACAGTGTTCTGCACATGTTAGCTGCCTGCATTGTAAACAGTGAAAATAAGTTTTCTTGCTGTATTCAATAGAAAAGAAAGTACCATTTGTCACCAAGTCATCATATTTCAGAAATACAGTCTTATATTACTACTTTATAAAGGTCATCCTCAGGTCAAGCTGAAAATTGGGGACTTTAATGGTTTTTGCCATTATGGTTTTTGTAAAATTTCTATAATATGAATTCTCAGAGAATCTTGCAATACTACTTGGATCATACCTCTAATTAGAATTTAAAGTAAGATAAATAATTTCTTCATTTATACTCAGTTAATTTTATAACTGCAGAAATATGTGAGGTATAAAGATTCATTAGGAAATAATTGATTTTCACTCTTGAGTACAAGAGGTCAATCTATTCACTTAAAACCACTTCAGAAAAAAGTACGAATAAAAAGGATACAAACATATTAGGCTTTACCTAAGAATGATAGAGAAGCACAACTGATATGTTTGTGAAAAATCAAAGACACACACATAAAGGGACAAAAGTGTTAGGGAAGTTTGCTGCTTCTAACAATCAGTGAATATATCTTTCATTCACAATTTCTTGATTATCCTAATATGATGTTCAAGAGTACTTTGTACCCATGCTATTGTCTTCAGGGTTTTGATGTTCAGTGTTTTATGAAAGTTCAAAAAACTTGACTTTGGCAGCAAAATTATAGCAGCAAGCAGAGGCAGAACACCAAAGGCTTTTCTTTTCATGAGTAGGTCAAAATAATTGCTGCAGTATTTCAAGGAAAGCATTTAAATGTTACAAAAGAATGTTTTGGTGTTCCATTCCTAAATTTTCTATGCATCGCTACTTTCTCTATTCAGTGTTGCTGTGATGGAAGCCTTTGCTTTACAACAAATTTATTCAGGCAGAATTGTGCCCCCAAACAAATTAGGAATATGTATAATATATTTGAAAAGGAGGGGGAAGGAAAGGATTTAAAAATACTCAGATCTTTACCTCCCAAAGAAACCATAGAACCTGCCTAATAGTGTCTAATAAGAATAAGGTAAGAACATTGTTACTTTGTAAATCAAATCTTTTTTAGAAGTTTTATGACCAAAGCTTCCAATAGCTGTTCTTGTTAAACATTTATCTAACGGAAGAAAGCTGAAAATATATGTTTTATACGCTGAAGGATAAATATTTTTACATCTTAAGTTATGCTTATATAATCTCAAAATACCCTTTTAAAAATGAAAAATTTCAATGTGTTGATATTCGGAACTTTCCAAATACCCAGAAAGCAAGCATACAATTTATTTTTTTAAATTTTCATTCAATAATTGATGTATACCTTTTTCACAAATATGCACTATTTAAATAAAATTAAATTTACCCAGTTATGTACATTTAAATTTCATTCTTAAACTACCATACTTAACACTTAATATTATTCTGTGCAGTGGTCCCCAACCTGTTTGGCACCAGAAACTGGTTTCATGGAAGACAATTTTTCCACTGATGAGGGGGTTAGACAGAGCTCAGGCAGTAATGCAAGCAATGGGGAGAGAAGTGGCTGTAAATACAAATGAAGCTTCCCTTGATTTTCCCACTCACCTCCTGCTGTTGTGCTCCCCTTTAAATTTCATGGAAGACAATTTTTCCATGGTCAATAACGGGAGGGAGGAGGTCAGTGGAATTCTGCAGCCTAGTCCCCAACAGGCCCAGAGGTTGGGGACCACAGTTCTGTCGGATATAACAAATAAAATTGCAATATATAGTTTCATCTTTTAACTGCATATTTCCTAAAACTCAAATTGTTTTACCACCACTATTTTATTAATCTACTAAATTAGTACTAAAGGAGCACTGTCCAATATTGCAATAACAAAATGTTTTATGTTTGCTCTTTCCAATATGGCAGCCACCAGCAGCATGTGGCTATTGAGCATTTGAAATGTGGTTAGTTTGATTAGGGGAGTTAATTTTTATTTATTTAAGTTTAGCTACTTTATATTTAAAAAATCACCATGTCTAGTGGCCATGATATTGGACAACACAACTCTAAAGCATTTGAAGATAATTCAAGAACTATTATTTGTTTTTATTGTTAATTTTCCAGTTTTGAATTTCATTTACTCTTCTACAAGTTTCTTTACAATAACTGTGTACTGAGAATACTAAATGCATTTTTGTCTTGCTTTATTGGTCAGTATCAACCCAAATTACATTCATTCATACTTTCAAATGGAATAAGCAAGCTGTGCTTTCTAATAACCCAAAGAATCACTATCATCAGCTATGCAATTACAATTGCAGACTGTCTTATGATACCAGCAACAATTCTTTCTCTCTTCAGGACTCACCTTTTAAAAAAAATAATTTTTACTTCAAAATATTAGTGGGTACAAGAGTTCTTGTTATATGGATAAATTGTATAATGCTGAAGTCAGGGCTGTTAGTGTGCCCATCACCATAATGGTATACATTGTAACCAATAAGTAAGTTTTTATCCCTCATACCTCTCCTATCTTCCCCCCTGTTTAGTTTCCAAAGTCCTTTACACCACTTTATGACAATGTTTATCCATCTTTTAGCTCCCACTTATTAGTGTGAACATGTGGTGTTTGTTTCTCCATTTCTGAGATACTTCACATAGGATAAATATTCTCCAGTTCCATCCAAGTTGCTGTGAGACTTCCTCCACTTACCCCTCTCTAAAACTTGAGTCTAACAGATGGGCAATAAAATTCATTCCCTCATTTTTTTCTACAGAGATCTTACTTTCAGAATTGTGTTTGGCTTCTGCCTTGCCTCAGTATATTAATAAAATTCACTTTACTTGTATCCTGATGGATTAGTTTACTTGAGAATTAGGCTTTCCACATTTAAAAGTTATGGGAAAAAATGAAAACCTATTCTCTATTAGAACTTCTTCTCATTTAAAATAATTTGATAAAAATAAATATTTGAAGTCATACTGTTTGTCTTAGACATATTATCTGAATCCATCCAGAAAGAAATTATATTTAAAAATATTTACATACTTATAAAGTACAAATTATTTTTTATTTTGATTGTGAGAATTATATATACACTGCATATGGCCTATTTGAGCAAAATCTTTGCATCTTTTTAGCTATTAAAAATGTCAACATAAACTATTTGGCAGAGTTCTTCATTTTACATGTAAGTAAGAACGTTTTAAAAATTAAACATATATATATATATCATCATATTTTAATAATTTTATAGCTCGCTAAATTTGTAATGAGCACTAATCTTAATTTCAAAAGAATGTTCCAGCCACCTAACTCAGTTTGTTGTCAACATCAATTTCAACCAAATTTTACTCTAGTTTACAAATTTAAACATTAATAAAAATGTTACATAATATCCCAGGTCACAGATTGAATTTGGCACCATTCTTCTCCTACTCTGAAGACTGAGAAGCTGAAAAAAATTCCCATTGAAATTTAAACACTGGTCATAAGCACTGGAGTCAATTAGTTCTGAGTTCAAATTCCAGCTCTCACTTCTATGTGAGTTTGGACCAGTTGCTGATTTGTAAAAATAGCATAAAGATGTTACAAGAATATTATGAGGACAAATTAAGAAATTATCCAGCATGAGGCTTTCACATATAGTGTACAGAATATTCTCCCAGACAGGTAAGAAGGGACAATTTTGCCATGGCTAGGGTAGTAGATACCAGGTTTAGTATCCAACACCATAGATTCAGCATTGGAAGCAAAAGTAAACAGAAAACTGGATGCCAAATGAAAGTGAAGTTGCATTTTAATGGGAAAGTCCAATGTGTTGAGTCCATAGAAGCAATCAAGGCAGGGAAGAAACCAACCAACAGCAAAGAATTTGCAATGGCCAGCTGGCAAGAGAAAGCTAATACGTTCAGTTGCTAGAACATTAAGAGGTTTCTACAAACAATAGTAGAAACAGAGTTAGAGAGAGAGCCTGTGGTTGCTTTGATTTTAGAATTGTAACTGTTATAGGCAACTTTAGACACCATTCATATACTCTATGTATTTGTCCTCTTCCAATTCTTTCCCTACCTCCTCTCTCCTTTGTCTCTAACAATATTCCTATCTTGAAAGCACCAATTTTTACATTTTCTCTTAAAAGCTATTGTCTTTTAAACATTTTATTCATTCATTTTCTCTTGAGCTTCCATGCAAACCACTCCACCAAAACTGATTTGTCAATGACATCTTAGGACAACTTTAATGTCCTTTTTATTCTCTGCTCTCCAATATTTCTCATTCTTTGATTTATTTGAGGCTTTCTTTTTTTGTTTCTTTTATTATTCCTTAGCCTGCATCATCTCTGGCCTGAATCATTCCTCCTCTTTATAATACTCAGGTAGAAGTATATTTCAAATATCTTTCTTGACACTCTTGCATCTTACTTGTTAACATTTTGCAGCTTCAACTGTCATTTTCACCCAGCTGCTTTTCAAATCTATGTTTTACTTCAGCTTGAACTCTAGTGCCCTCCTATGGTCTGAATGTTTTTATTATTCCACCCCCAACAAAATTCATATGTTGAAATCTTCACCCTCAAAGTGACAGTATTAAGAGGGTAGGCTCTTTGGCAGAGCCCTTATAATTGAGATTAGTGCCCTTATAAAAGAGGCTGGAGAGAGCTGCCTTTCCTCTTCTACCTTCTAAGGACACAGAGAGAGGTTGCTGTCTATGAAAAATGGGCCCTCATTAGACACAAAATAAGCTTATGCTGTGAATAGACTAAGCCACCTCCTATTTATAAATGATTGCTGATTCTTACCCTAGGATCAATGCTTCTAAATTGATTTTTTTCTCTCAAGCTGACATTTGACAATGTCTAGAGACATTTTTCATTGTCATAACATTGGATGCTATTGGCATCTATTGAGTAGAGGCCAACACTGTGGCTAAACATCTTCCAGTGTATAGAACAAACCACCATAACAAATAATTAATAAAAATTCACACAAAAATGTCAATAGTGCCAAGGTTAATAAACTCTATCTTCGATACTTTCCATATAAGTCAAGGATGATATATATGTGTGTGTATATATATATCTGCATATATATATATATATATATATATCTGCATTACTTTTCTATTGAAATTACCATGAATTTAGCAGCTTAAAACATGTCATTTATTAACTTATAGGTCAGAAGTCTGGCCAAGCACAACTGAGCTCTTGGCTAAGGTTATTAAAAGACCAAAACCAGGGTGTCAGTCAGGCTGAGCTCTCATCTGAAGATTCTGGAGAAAAATTCATGCCCAAGCTTGTTCTTGTTAGCTGAATTCAGTTTGTTGAGACTGTAGAACTGAAGTCCCCATTGCCTTGCTGGCTATCTCCCAGAGGCTGTTTTCAGCTCTGAGAAGTCACCTGCATTTTTTTGCCATTTGGTCCGCTCAGTCTTCAAGCTATCAATGAAACATTCAGTCTTTCACCTGCTTTGAATCTCTGACTTCCTTTTCTGCTACTAGCCAGAGAATACTCTCTTCTCTTAAAAGGGCTCATGTGATTAGATCAGGCTGACCTGAATGATCTCCCTTAAAGTCAGCTGTGCCATACAACATAACCTAATCTCAGGAGTGAAATTCATCACATTCTCTGTCTGAGGGATTATGCAAAGTGTGCACTCTAGGGGTGGTGGGTCTAGGAGGCCATCCAAAAATGTTGGTTACCACTACATTCAGAACTGAATTCACAGTATTCCTTACCAAATGAACTCTTCCTGCTCCTTCTATTAAAGACTTCTCATTCAACCAGAACCAAAACCTCTGCTTTACCATCATAATCGACTAACTTCACTGTTTATAATTTTATTGCAATATTATTTCTTTAGGGGCCTTCACCTCCATTCCCACCAAATAACTTATCTATGTCGTCGTACCCCACTGTCTACCCATCCTGGTCAAATCCAGTTTACATGCCCCTACAGAATTAATTTTTCTGAAGCCTATTTCTGTCCTTTACTAAAACTTTCATTTTATCTCATTAACATAAACAATGGAGTTCAAATTTCTCAAGATTAAGTCCAAATTTCTGAATTTTGTTGTCTTTCATCTACCCTTTACTTAAGCCAAAGAAAACCCCAATGTTCCTCATAAAGGCCTCACTCTTTTCTTTATTTTTTTATTTATGCTATTTCTTTTGTCTGGGGTTAAAATCTACCTATTTTATAATCAAAACCCAGTTCAGTTGCCACGTCCGTCACAAATCCTTCCCAAATATCCCAATTATTGGCAAGGGCTCCTTTTTCAGAATTCTGAAGCTCTATTTTTAAAAAATGGTTATTGGTTTTATCATATTATACCTTGTGTCATTACCCCAGGTGTACATAAGATATTTTCTCCCTAGAAAATAATTTATTCATGAATACTATCCAACAGTTTCTATGTTTTATACATTATATGTCAGATTAAGATGAATTGACTTGGCTAAAAAACTAGGGCGCTTAAATTTCCTTTAGCGTGGGGTACAAAGGGAATTATAGCAGGTTAAGGGCCAATATGTGCTTAGACCAGGCTTGTCCTCAGGAGGTTGCCTGGATTCTTTGAACACAGAAAGAAAAGACAGACACTGGGGTATTGACAGGCACTTGGGAGATCTTGAGTGCAATTGCCCTCAGCTCTAGCCATCCACAGGAAGTTTGTAAAGCCTATTTTGGTTGCCTTTATAATCTCCCTTTTCCCAAATATCACTGTTATATTTCCCATGATACTCTCTATAATTTCCATCAATTTGCTTTGGATATTGTAAAACCTTATAACTCCATTTAGTGATTAGCATACCTCATTCACAATTTCCAAGAATAGGATATTTGCTAAAAACAGCTATCTAATTTAACAAATAACTTGTGCTGTATCCATACTATAATTATGTGAGGTATCACTTAAAAATTTTAGTCTGCTCCTTATAAAAATTTCTTTACAGAAGTTATTAATCATCATGGTTGGAACTACAAGGTAGGCTGGATCCATTTAGAAATATTTGTGAAGTTCTTACCTGTTGGAAGCCTTTGAAATGATATTTTATTACTTTACTTAATTTTTCCTCTCCAGCATTTTTGATATCTGTGCTTTCACTTACTAAAGAGGAGCAGGATGCTCCATGGGATCCGCTTACTGAGTTGTGGGTCATTCAACTTATCAGAAATATATATGGTAGGAAGGACTGAGCAACATTGGAGAGAGGGTAGTTGTTGTGGGCTGAATGGTGCCACCCCCAAATTCATATGTTGAAGTTTTATCCTTAGTTCCTCAGAATGTGACTATGTTTGGAAACAGCATCTTTAAAGAGGTAATTAAGGTTACATGAGGTCATCATATGTGTGGGCCTTAATCCAATATGACTGTTGTCCTTGTAAAAAGAGATTAGCACACAGACATACAGAAGAAAGACCATGTAAAGACAAAGGAAGAAGACCATCTACAAGCCAAGGAGAGAGGCCACAGAAGAAACAAACCATATTGACATCTTAATTTCAGATTTCTAGCCTCCATAATTATGAGAAAATAAATTTCTGTTGTTCAAGCCACCCAGTGTTTGATACTTTGTTATGGCAGTTCTAGCAAACTAATATAGTAGTCTTTTGGAACTAAGTACTATAAATCAATTAGAACTATTCGTTTTTTTAAAAAAAGGTAGTGTATAATTTAAATAAACTTCTGCTTTTATGCACAATAAATACACAGTTGGCAAGTCTAGATTTTAAATAGAAAATAAAGTGGCTGGTCTGAAAATGAAGCATTTAGGCAAACAATCAGGTGTCTTTATATATGAAGTCTTCTAAATGGATTTTAATGTTTTCCTTCAGTCTGACATTGTAACTGCTTTTCCATTTATTGAGCATCAGAGATGCTATACTTTACTAGTAAAAGCCTTGGAGAAATATCACTGTCCTTGTTGATACCAAGGGCACATGAAATCCAAACACTAATACTATTAAAGAACACTGTATCTCTTGGTTCACCTCTTTTCCCAGTTCTAAATCTGCATTCAATAAACACTGAGCCTTTGCTGCCTGCATAGCACACAATCAATGAAACACTATGCAGATCTAATCATGTACCGAGGGAATTAGGCTATGCTGATAGGACCGGATTTTTGTAGTTCTATAGATACATGTTACATATCCTGGAAATTTACCAGAATGTCATTTACTCTCTAGACTCAAACAACAACAATAACAGTGACAACAGCAAAGCAAAAATAGTTTCCTTTCAAGACTTTGGAGATGATGATTATTTAACAAGTTAAGTTGACATAGACATGCTTTGTTGCCATATAATCCTTTGTATATATCATTTAAGTGATGTGGTATTGATTGTATTGTTAACTTTTAATCGTTAGATATATAGTCTCCACTACTGTATGAATTCTTTTTTGTTTTTTTTCATTTGTATTGTGGTAAGGACACTTAATATGAGCTCTATCCTCTTTAACAAATTTTTATGTGCACAATACAACACTGTTAACTGTAGGCACAAGTTCATACAGCATATCTCTAGAACTTACATATCTTGCATAATTAAACTAATACCCATTGAACAACATCTCATTTCCCTCTCTGCCCAGCCTTTGGCAACCACCATTCTATTGTATTGTATAACTATGACAATTTTAAATACTTCCTATAGTTGAATCATGCAGTATGTGTCCTTCTGTGACTGGCTTATTCATTCAGCATAATGTCTTCCATGTTCATCCATGTTGCCAAATGTGGTAGGATTTCCTTCTTTTCAAGGCTAGAAAATATTCTATTGTATGTATATACCACATTTTCTTTATTCATAAGGAAATGTATTTGTCAATTATCTGAATAAGCATTGAAATGAATTCTTTTCCAGTGAAGTCACCAGATAAGAACATAGTGCAATTGATACTTTAATTGCAGAGTTGTCAACTCTGAGCAGAGGACCATACTAACTTGTTTTCAGACCCATGAAAATGGTTAGATAATAAACGTGTGCTGTTTCAAGTTGTTAAATAATTTCTTATGCAGCAAGAGAAAATGAATAAAATATAATTTTACAAATTGGAATTAAAGTATTACACTAGAAGTATATTACCATAGCTGTATTTGTGACCCAAGAATTGGTTTAGCAAAGTAATTTTCATTCTTGTTTACTCTTTACTCCTTCCCCTGTGAGGTCTTCTAGATATTTTCATAATTCTCTCTTTTTTCCTCTAGATATAAAATAGTTTCATGTGAGTGAGTTAAGTAAGATAAGCATAAAAGTGTCAACAAGAAAGGTGACGTGTTGACACAAAACTCAGAAAACAATTAGACATCACTGTATGTTGGTGAGAAACAATTGATAAGAGACTGGTGTGGTAGGAAGAAAAATTGCTCCTCAAAGATGCCTAATGTCCTAATCCCCAAAGACCTCTCTCTGTTTTCTGCTTCTACTTATAAGGACCCTTGTGATTACATTGAGCACATCTAGATAAATCAGAATAATCTTCTCATCTCAGGATCTTAAATTTACTCACATCTGCATAAGTCCGTTTTGCCAGGTAACTCTGAAGAAAACTGGTGCCACAGATATTCCCTTTTCACAGTGGCTTTCATAAGGTAAAATGCTCATGAAATGTTTGCTAAAGAATAACCAAAGAAAGATACAGATTGCTGAATACTGTTCATTGATATAACACAGGATATACTTGATGCTTCTTTTAGAGATAGAAGGAGTGAGGTTTGCTGGGTGTCTGATTGGGGTATAGCAAAATATGGATGCATTTTGCTTTCATTGTTCTTCAGAGCTAAAAATATTCATAGCTGTCACAATTGATCTCAAGAAGTCAATGAAACAATAAGAAAGTGGGGTTGCCATCTCCCTTAATTGCTACCATTAAAAAAGGCAAGAATTTAAATCTGTATTATGCTAATACCAAAGTTTTTCAGATCCTAGATATTTATATTTCCAAGAAGAGGGAAAGAAAGGCAGAACTGTGGTGGATGAGAAAGAGAACCTATTTGTCCGTATTAGTAAACTCTCCCATTTGCTTATAAACAACTGAAAACTTCTCTTTCAAAGTTAGTCATATATGAGAAATGCTAAGTGGCCCAACAAAATTGATGGTAATCTAAACCATTGGCTATATATATTTTTTTCTGCACTGAAATAAGAATTAATTGGCTAAGGCTGGCCTCTTATCCATTTTACAAGTAAGCCTGCAATTCAGGTAGCTATCATCAGAGGATAATAATCCCATTAGAGTTATGCAGTCAAGTCTCTGTGACTCAGAAAACCAGATCATTCAAGAACTCAATTTATATGTGATCCAGATACTTCATTACCTTTCTTTTAAAAATAAATTTTAAAGCCGACAATGAATTAAGTAATTTTCCAATGAGACCAATAATTAAACTGAGAGGAACAAAATAATACCTTGTCTGAATAAAGGTTTATACAGTTTAGATGGCTCAGACATATAGAGGTTCTTTAAAATAAGAACTCTATTTTTCAGAAATCCTTGTTTTACTAAGAATACTAGTGCACATGGAATGACTATACTTGTAACCAATAGCACAGAAAATTCTGTTCACTGAGTTCCTGGCAATACGCTCTTTCCCATTGGTTCCCCTCAGGAACCTTCTGAAGTGGTACGATAACGAGCATTTCCCAGTATTCTGTAGTTCTGGGGTTGGGTAGACCTCTAATGTGAACAAAGGGACATTATTAGTTCAAATTTTTGGTCAAGATAGTTCAATCTAACACTTTATCTTCTTTAAGCCTCAATTCCTGATCTGTAAAACAGAAGTGATCATAATATCTATTTCATGGAGTTATTGTGAAGTAAGTAAGATTAAGTACGTGAAGAACATATGCTAACACTATGCCTCAATATCTATTAGATTTTACTGACATTATTATTATGTAACTAAAACTCAGATTATAAATTGATGGTTTACCATCTAATAAATCTTATTTCTACTTCCAGTTTTACTGCTTTTTCCAGGGCAGCATGGCCAGTTTGGGCTCCTAAATATTAGCAGTTGATCTGCCACTGCTGCCTTGGCTGCTGAAATTGGTCTAAATTGGATGTTTTCACTAAGACAAAAAAAAAAAAGAAAAGAAAAGAAAGAAAAGAAAAGAAAAGAAAAGGCAACAAAAGCACAGAAAACAAAACAATCTTTATTTCAGGTCTATTTTCTCCATGAAATATTCCTGAGATATATTAATAGCTGGGAATTTCTTTCAGAGAGAAATATTATTTCTCCTCTATCCCTACTGAGCATAGCTCTTTGGATGGTGACATCAATTGGATACAACTATCTAAAAAAAATAAAATAAAATAAATATGGTAGATTTGGCAAGAATACCACTCGTGGTGGTTTTCCCCTTTTAGGATAAGTTTTGTAACCTTGGGAGAGTTATTTGCCCAGTTTCTCCCTGAATTTCTCAACTACAAAGTGAGGAGTTGGGCCAGATGTTCTCCAAAGTTCCAGCCAGATCTCACGGAATAATTCTATGCTTCTTTGAGACCTGCCAATTTCATGCTTGGCCAGGTGTCTTACCTGATCCTGAGCACCAAGATCTTCCATTCATATTAATTAGCAAACAAACTCTGTTTTACATAACTGGGTGCTTCTATGGATTTCTACTAAACAGCTTCCAAGAGACTTTGCCCTTATTGCTTCTCTTTAATATTTTAATTTTTTTTATTTCAGCATATTACGGGGTACAAATATTTAGGTTACATATATTACCTTTGCCCCACCCAAGTCAGAGCTTCAAGCGTGTTCATCCCCAAGATGGTGCCCACCGCACCCATTAGGTATGTATCCACTCCTCCCCTCTCCCATCTGCCCAACACCTGATGAATGTTACTACTATATGTACACTTGAGTGTTTATCAGTTAATACCAATTTGATGGTGAGTACATGGGGCGCTTATTTTTCCATTCTTGGGATACTTCACTTAGTAGAATGGGCTCTAGCTCCATCCAGGATAATACAAGAGGTGGTAGATCATCATTGTCTTTTGTGGCTGAGTAGAACTCCATGGTATACATATACTACATTTTATTAATCCACTCATGTATTGATGGGCATTTGGGTTGTTTCCACATCTTTGCAATTGTGAATTGTGCTGCCATAAACATTCTAGTGCACATGTATTTTTTACAGAATGTCTTTTTTTGGGTAGATGCCCAGTAATGGGATTGCTGGATCAAATGGTAGTCCTCCTTGTAGCTCTTTGAGGTATCTCCATATTAGTTTCCACAGAGTTTGTACTAGTTTGCAGTCCCACCAGCAGTGTATGAATGTTACTATCTCTCCACATCCATGCCAACGTTTATTGTTTTGGGACTTTTTAAAAATATATATTTGAACCTACAGAACACAATAATTTTTTAAATGGTTACATAGTAGCTTACCCATTGTAACAAGTAATACTTAAGTGTTTCCACTGATTTACTGATAAAATGAATTCTTGTATGAATATTGGGGATGTCTGGTCTCAGAGATCTGAAAGCAGCATGCCCTAATTTGTAAACTTCAAATTATTATTTTTTATTGTAAATACATGTGTGTGTGTGTGTGTGTGTATGCACAAACATACACACAAATCACTATATAGAGGGAACAAGACAGGCCACTCAGCTGCTTTATGCTAATTGATGATTGTAAAAGAAATGAATAAAAGGACTATAACATGTTCATGTCTAATTTACTCTACATGATCCATCATTAAATTTTGTAATGATATTTTGTATTTTTGTGGCATCAATTGTAACATCTCCTTTTTCATTTCTGATTGAACTTATTTGGGTCCTTTCTCTTCTGTTCCTGGTTACTCTAGCAAGAGGTCTATCAATTTTGCTTATCTATTCAAAGAACTAACTTTTTGTTTCATTGATCATTTGTATTGATTTTTTTGGTTTTCCATTTCATTTACTTCTATGCTGACCTTAGTTATTTCTTCTTCTGCTGGCTTTGGGTTGGTTTGCTCCTCTTTTTCTAGTTCCTTGAGATGTGACATTAGATTCTTAATTTGTGATATTTGTGTCTTTTTGATGTAGGCATTTAAAGCTATGAATTTTCTCTTAGGACTGCTTTTTCTGAATCCCATGGATTTTGGTAGCTTGTGTCCCCTTTGTCATTCAGTTTGAGGATTCTTTTGATTTCCATCTTAATTTTATTATTGACCCAATAATCATTCAGCAGCAGGTTAATTTCCACAATTTTGTGTAGAATTGAGTGTTTATCTTGAAGCTTATTTCTAGTTTTATTTCACTGTGGTCTGAGAAGATACATGGTATGATTTCTGTTTTATTGAATTTTTTGAGACATGCTTTGTGGCCTAAGATATAGTTAATCTTGGAGAATATTCCATAGGCTGATGAGAAGAAAGTATATTCAGTAATTTTGGGGTAAAGTGTTCTGTAAATGTCTGTTAGGCCATGTGTTCTAGAGTCCCATTTCAATCCAGTGTTTCTTTCTTTATTTTCTGCTTGGATGATCTGTCCAGTTTTGTCAGTGGGGTGTTAATGTCCCCGGCAATTATGATGCTGCTGTTTATTTATCTCTTTGCTTAGATCTAGTAGGGTTTACATTATGAATCTGGGCACTCTTATGTTAGGTGCATAAATATTTAAGATTATAATGTCTTCTTGTTGAATTGTTCCCTTTACTGTTATATAATAACCATTGTTATCTTTCTTTACTATTGTTGGTTAAAGCAATTTTATCTGATATGAGAAAGGCTATACCTGCTTTCTCTTGGTTTCCACTGGCATGCAAATATTTTCTCCATTCCTTTACTGTGAGTCTGTATGAGTCCTTGTGGTTTAGATGTGTTTTCTGGAGATAGCAGATACTTGGGTTGCATTTTTTCATCCATTCAGCCAGCCTGTGTCTCTTCAGTGGGGCATTCAGACCGTTCACATTGATTGACAGAATTGATATTTGGTATGCTGTTCTGTTCATCCTGTTCTGTAGTAACTTATTACTTTGTTTAACCTCTTGTGCTATTGTCTTACATGAACTCTGAGCTTCAGGTTCTCGGTAGTTTTACACTGGTGAGTGTCTACTGTGTTGATCCATGTACAATGCGGTTCTGAGTATTTCCTGCAGAGCAGGTCTGGTCTTGACAAATTCCATCAGTGTTTGCTTGTCTGGAAAAGCCTTATTTCCCCTTCTTATATGAAATTTAGTTTTGCAAGATCCAAATTTCTAGGCTGGTGGTTTTTTTGTTTAAGAAGACTGAAGATGGGACCCCTATCCCTTTTGGCATGTAAAGTCTCATTTGAGAAGTCTGCCTAATGGATTTTCCTCTGTAAGTTTGGTGTTTTTGCCTCATAGTTCATAGGAATTCCTCCTTCATTGTTGACTTTGGCCAGTCTGATAACTATGTGTCTTGGTGATTGTCTCTTTGCAATGACTCTCCCAGCTGTTCATGTAGCTCTTCTTGTACCCGGATGTCTAAATCTCTAGCAAGACCAGGGAAGTTTTCCTCAAGTATTCCATCAAATAGGTTTTATAGCCCTTATGTATTTTCTTCTTCACCCTCAAGAATGACTAGGATTGTTATATTTGACTGTTTTACATAATTTCATATTTCTTGTAGGCTTTGCTCATTCCTCTGTGAATACTATAAAAATCTCTACACATATAAACTCAAAAATATAGAGGAAATGGACAAATTCCTGTAAACACACAACTGTCCAAGACTCAATCAGGAACAAATGGAACTCCTGAACAGACCAATAATGAGCAACAAGATTGAAGCAATAATCGAAAATCTTCCAAAGAAAGAAAAAGCCCAGACCAGATGGGTTCATAGACAAATTTTACCAGACTTACAAAGAAGAGTTGGTACTCTTACTGTAGAAATGATTCCATAACATCAAGAGGGAAGGAATCCTCCCCAACTCATTCTATAAAGCCAATATCACCTTGATACCAAAGCCACGAAAGGACACAACAAAAGAAGAAAACTACAGACTAACATCCCTTATGAATATCAATGCAAAAATCCTCAATAAAATACGAGCAAACTGAATTCAACAGCACATCAAAACTAAAAACTACCATGACCAAGTGGGCTTCATCCCAGGGATGCAATAATGGCTCAACATACATAAATCAGTATCTGTGATTCAACACATAAACAAAAGCAAAAACAAAGACCATACAATGAACTCAATTCATGCAGAAAAAGCATTTGACAAAATTCAGCATCATTTCACAATAAAAATCCTCAAAAAACTAGGAATAGAAGGAACATATCTTAACATTGCAAAAGCCATATATGACAAACCCACAGCCAACATCATAATGAATAGGGACAAGTTGAAAACATTCTCACTAAGAACTGGAACAAGAAAAGGATTCTCCCTGCCACCACTTCTATTCAACACAGTGCTGGATGTCCTAATCAGAGCAATCAGGTAAGAGAAGACTATTAAGGATATCCAAGTCAGGAAATAGGAAGTCAAAGTACCGCTTTTTGCTGGTGATAAGATCTTGTATCTAGAAAACCACAAAGACTTCATTCACCAAGAGAATCTACAGATTTATACATAAGTTCAGCAAAGTCTCAGGTTACAAAATCAATATACACAAATCAGTAGCATTACTATACACCAATAACAGTCAAGGTGAGACTCAAATCAAAGACTCGATACAATTTAAATAGCTACAAGGAAAATAAAATACCTAGGAATATATTTAACGAAAGGGGCGAAAGATCTCTACAAACAGAGCTACAAAACATTGAGAAAAGAAATTACAGATGACACAAACAAATGGAAAAACATACCATGCTTGTGGATTGATAGAATCAACTTTGTTAAAATGTCCATACTACCCAAAATGATTTATAGATTCAATGCAATCCCCATCAAAATACCAACATCATATTTCACAGATCTAGAAAAAATAATTTTATGCTTTGCTTGGAAACACAAAAGAGCCCAAATAGACAAAGCAATCTTAAGTGAAAGGAACATATCTGGAGGCATCACGTTACCAGACTTCAAACTATCCTACAAGGCTGTAGCAACCCAAACAACATAGTATTAGTACAAAAATAAATACATAGACCAATGGGAACAGAGCAGAGAACCCAGATATAAAACCATCCATGTAAAGTCAACTGATCTTTGACAAAGCAGACAACAATATTCACTGGGGAAAAGATGCCCTATTCAATGAATGGTGCTTGGAAAATTGGATAGCTACATGCAGAGATTAAAACAGGATCTATATCTCTCACCACTCACAAAAGTTAATACAAGATGGTTACATTTAAATGTAAGAATGAAACCATAAGAATTCTAGAAGAAAATATAGGAAAAACTCTACTAGATATCAGCCTAGGCAAATAATTTATGAATAAGACCCCAATGGCAATCATGGCAACAACAAAAGTAAATAAATGGGACTTGATTAAATTAAAAACCTTCTGCACAGCTAAGGAAATAATCAACAGAGCAAATAGACAATCTACAGAATGGGAGAAAATATTTTCAAGCTATACATCTGATAAAGGGCTAAAAACCAGAACCTACAAAGAATTCAAGCAAATCAGCAATAAAACAACAAATAACCCTCTTAAAAAGATGGCAGAATACATGAATAGAAACTTCTCAAAGAAAGATAAATGGCCAATAAACATGAAAGAATGCTCAATGTCACTAATCATCAGGGGAATGCAAATTAAAACCACAGTGTGTTATCACCTACCCCAGTTAGAAGGGCTTATATTAAAAAGTCCAAAAACAATAGATGCTGGCATGGATGTATAGAGAAAGGAACACTTATACACTGCTGGTGGGACTGCAAATTGGTACAACCTCTACGGAAAATGGTATGGAGATTTCTCAAAAAACTAAATGTAGACCTACCATTTGATCCAGCAATGCCACTACTGGGTATTTACCCAAAGAAAAGAAATCATTTTATCAAAAAGATACCTTCACTTGAATGCTTATTGCAGCACAGTTTACAATTGCAAAGATGTGGAATCAACCCAAGAGCCCATCAATTCATGAGTGGATTAACATAAGTGGTACATGTATACTATGGAATACCATTCAGCCATGAAGAAAGGTTT
Source organism: Eulemur rufifrons (assembly GCF_041146395.1). Classification (NCBI taxonomy): domain Eukaryota; kingdom Metazoa; phylum Chordata; class Mammalia; order Primates; family Lemuridae; genus Eulemur; species Eulemur rufifrons. The sequence goes on from NC_090984.1 coordinate 79,971,615, forward strand.
TTGTTCTTGCTTCAACTGATAATTATGTTTTTGATTCTGTTTCATGCATAATGAATAGTTATTTGCCATTGGTGGAAAACATGGATGGAAATTCAATGTTATGGTTGATCATTTGGTGATCTCTACCAGGTGAATAATGGAGATCAAATCTTTACCACATAAAAGATGACAGAGAATCTGGTCTGCATTTATTTTTCTTTGTGTTTTCATTTATCTATTTGTGAGTTCACATTAATTAAGAATTTTGTGCCTGTTGGCAAAGAGACCAATTCTTTGAATTCCTAACTGGGTTCCTCTTTTATCGGAAGCTGAAGTTGTAGCTCTGAAGCTATAAACTGTCTTCATGTCTCTGTTTCTGTCATTGAGGAAAGCCTTTTCCTTTCTTTAAGTGAGTGTAAAGTATTTTTATATCTCTGGAGTGCATTAATAAATTTAAATATTATATCTTTTAAATTATATGAGTTCTGTTCAGATTGATTTGTATAGAATATTTCCAAAATTCACAGAAATTAAGAGAATAGAATTTTTAATATAACAAAGTGCTTGACTAAAACTAAATCATTCTTACTGAAACTGCCTTCTCAGAAACATTTAATGTATCCATATTCACTTAATTAAAGTAGACCTTTGAACAAATTAGAATGGTTTAATAATTTTGATTTAAGAATGTTTAATAAAAGCAGCTTTATGTCTTTTCTCTGCTTTATCATTGTTGAATATAGCATGAGTACCTTTTATTCTTACGATTTAAGGTTTTTTTTTTATCATAAAGTACCTTACTTAGTCTGAATTTCCTAAAATGTTTTATATAAGTTTACTAATAAAATAAGCTTATATTACTCATTTACATAATATTTAACAATTTGAAAAGATAAACATAGCATTCAATAAAACTGAATAAAAACTCTGATAAACCTTTCTATAGCAGTACTGTATTAGCATAAACATTACTTCTATGACTTTAGGTAACTCTCAAATTGAGTAAATATTAAATAAAGTTAATATATTAATAGTCTTTGGATATCTGTTAAATCTTCCAGGAATTTAGAATACTAAGACACTGATTACTATTCATAATTTTAAATTTGTATATTTTGCTTCTTATTTTTATGTTTTCAAGAGATCATACCTCTGGATCATGTTAATGAAGATACCCATTTTGCCATTTAAAAAATGTAAATAAAAATATGTATAGCAGTAAAAAATTGTGTTATATGTATTCAGGAATTTTGATAGCGTGCTAATATGCTGGCATATAACAGACATTTCTCAATTAACCACCACCAAGAATGTCTCTTAAATTGACATTATTGGCATTCTTCTGGTTAAATGTTATAGTTAGTATAAACTGCTGAGATAATACTTGGAAAATGGTAATAGACAAGCACAAATGTGTATACAATGTAACAAAATTTGTTTTTGTGAATCGAAGTATAGAGTATGCTTACAGTGTTTTGTTCCATGATATGAAGGAGGACAGTGGAAAGCCAGATCTGAATGGTCATGAGAATGCTCGCCAAGTGTGCAGAATCACTTGCCTTGCCTTATAATGTCTGCAAATACCGCAACTGTAAAGGGGCAAAGAGTTGTGTAAATATTTTTCCCAAAGTTGACTCAGTTTAATGTGCTTATTTAAAAAATGCTATGAAGAATTAACTGCCAAATATTAATGCCAAACTGGAATTTGGCTTTCTCACTGTTAAAATGATAAACAATCATGTTTTACCTTCTGTGCAATCTGCCCAGATAGCAAGGAATCATAGCCTGCAAAAATAACTTCATCTTCATTGAGATGACTTTACCATGCCCTTCATTATCAAAAATAGAACCTAGTTTCTTTACAGGTTCCTTAGCTTTTAAGGAAAAGCTAAGCTTCCTTAAAAGTGCATTGCACAAGCATGCAACAGCCTATCTTAACCTAGTGGCCAAATATTTTGTGATACATCTTGATTTTGCTGTCCAAGATCAGGCCTTCCAGTTAGAACAAGTAGAAATTAAAAGAAATATTTTTACACTTAAAACTATATTTTATATTTCTCAGAAAGCCCCTGGAAAATCATGCATGGATCTGTTCTTTCACTTTATAAAAAGAAACACCAGAAATAATTAGATTTGTTTTGCCCTATATTTTTAAATTAGCACAATCCAATTGGAAAACTTCTTTAGGAATTTGCCAAATCAGATGGGATGTTTAGACTACCCTAAATTAAGTTTGTACAGCTAAAATATTATCAATAGAAATATTTAAGGAATTGAACACCTTATGAATATCTGAGAGATTTGCCAATGACTGTGCATTCCATAATTGTTCTTACCCTCATGGGAAACACTGATCAAATTCTAGGAAATAGTTATATACTGTACTTTAATAAAACATTTCATTTTTTCCCTTCTGATATTATCGGTGATGATAAATGGACGAGAGTCATTTAGTATTATTATCAAACAGGTTTTCGCTTCCCTCTGATCGTTGCCTGAGGCTCTGCCATAAGCTACAGGCAGGCCAGAATTTGTATATTCAATAATAAAAGGACAATCAGAGTACATCATCATATAAGGGACTATATCATGTATCTTAAAGTACTGATAATTCCAAAAATAGACTGTTGAATACAGGTTTCCAAGGTGACATTGCTTAGGTAACCCTCACACTGTATCAGTTGAGTCATTATATACGGAGTCAGTGTATACTGATTTTTTTAAAGTCTAGAAATGATTGGACTCCATGAAAGCACTCTGCTGATCCATAATCAAGCAAAACAAGATTTAATTTCCCAGGACTAAACCAATGATGAGTGGAATTTAATTGTGGTTATTTGTTTGAAATACTGTTGATAATGTTTTTAATGTTCTATTTTCATGAATACAGGAAGAAGTTGCTACTGCTAACCCTCAATTAATAGACTATGTTTTTTAAACTGAAATAAAACTCTTTCAGTGGTATCTGATTGTCACTGAATCTCCCTTGCTCCTTTCACCTTTATCCATAATTCAGAAACAAACACCTTTTCTGAAGCTCCTTACATTTTATGGCAATAGAGTCATTTGCATCCTTTCAATAAAAATCTGTCTTCCTGTTTACCAGTACATAACTGGATAAATTGATTGTGTAACAAAGTCCATAACGGAAGTGTCACATTTGAGAATGATCCTCATTTAATTAGGCCTGGCAAGTCCACTATTAAACAATAAGGATTGACTGCATACGTGGAACTGGTTTTTTCAGCTCATATTCACTAAGGATTTTGTGAAACGCGTTGTCATGTGGCAGATGGAAATGTCACTATGTTGGCTCAAACCACTGCAGCCTGACACCTGGTTTGCATGGTCCCATTTTCACAATTGCTACAAGAGGTTATTTACTGGCAGGTAAGGAACATTAACACATTTGAGAGAACTCAAGAAAAGAAGAATTACCCAAATTTATGAGTACTGCAAGTAAAATCTGGCACTGAAAGTTTCTTGGGATTGGTTTCCTGGCTTCAGAATAGAACAGCAAATTACCAGAGGCTTTTCGAAGTCCAATCTGACATTCAGTATCAAAATTTTCAGACAGAAATTAATTCTGTGGCATTTAAACTTGCTCAATATTGAATGGCTCTGGGTTTATACAGCAAACTCAAGAAACCCTGTATTGTTAATTAATGCTCTCAAAACAATTATGTAAATAATCAGGTCAAGCATTTTTGTGACTAAGAATAATCTTCAGAGATTACTAATGATCACAAAGTGAGATAAAGTCCAGAAAGTATCTGAAACTTAGGTAACACAAAAGGGTATCTTTTTCAGTGTTATATATTGAAAGGAAAATCAGGGATTATCTAGAAGAATGTCTGTGATTATTTACTGCTGATTTAACAGTCCTATATTTAGTAACATACTAATTTATAGATTTTTCTCCCAGTAAAAATTCAATATTTTTTCCTGTCAGGTGGAACAGATAATCCCCATGCTTATAGATTATAGCTTTGTTGGACTTTAACCAGTTTTGTATCTAATGGAGCAGACATATTGTAATAGGTTTTCATTTACGCATTAAACTGTGTATCTCACTTTGTCCTTCATTATTTAATTAGTTAAATGTTGACATGGGTCCATTTGTTGAGAGACATGTTTCTTAATATTTTGAAAATTATAGTTATATATATGGAACTAGAAAAAAAGGAGGAAATGTTTATTAAAAAGTCCTAAATCGTACCAACTCCCCACCATTATCTATCTATCAGTGGAATGTGATTTTAAATTTATCCAGCTTTATGTCTCTGCTAGACATATAATGAAGGTACTCAAAACAAAGATAAGTACTCCTAGAAAATTTCCTGTTTAAACAACCTTGGAGAGAATAATTTTGGTGGAAAACAATTTGTCTAATAAATGTTCTAATTCATATTGTATGAATTGACACATTTCCAAGTTATTTATATTTAAGTTAAACTTTTCTCCTTTGTGCTTGAAAGCAATGGACTTATTCTCTAGAATTTTAGTTTTATTGAGATATTTGGAAAATATCTGAAACTTGAAAACTGCCATACAAATGCAAGTTATTATTATTTTATATTATCCTACCAAATTGATAACTAAAAGCTTTTTCCATAGTAATGTGCTTTGTCTGGTTTTGTATTACTTTTTGGTATGGTGGTGTTATACACGCTCAGAATTTAGCTACTATGAATACCTGTAACTGATGCCAACTCTATTTCTAGATAACCAATAAAGAAGTTTTCAACTAATCCCCAAAGGCTTTTATTTTTGGAATGAAGAGAACTCCTTCCATAGTTAGTCCTTGAGTTTTTTGAAGAATTGCTGTAAAAAGATCAATCATTTCCTCTTTTACCAATTTCATCTTTTGTCCTTGTCATTTTCATCTTGCATCATAAATTTTGACTGTGTCTACAGTGATATTATCTCAAATGCCAAAGACATGCATATGCGGATAGTCATTTTCATTTTAACAATAAAATATTTATACTCACATTGAGATTAGGCAATGGCAAAACATTATTAATTCAATACACTCTATGTTCACTAACTCCATAATTCCAATATCATTTTTTAAAATAAGAAGCAAAAGTTAAAGGGCATCTTTTAAAATCACAAAGAGCCTTATTTCTTATGCTTTATTTAGCATAATATCCCTTTTGAATTCATTTTCCTTTTATGGAGATGAATTCCTTGAATGTTATAATTCCAGGATATTTATTTTTTACTCTTTGTGAGAAAACAAGACTTTGTATTTTAACAGTTATTTCTATACAATTGTCAAAATTTTAAACTGAGTCTTCCATCAAATAATAGCAAAAAAAAGGAAGAACTACTTTTTAGTAATGTTGACAATGGCCTGCCCTGTAAAATATCATAAAAGTATGCCTATAGGGATATGATTACCACAGTGATTTATTCTTATAAAAAGTGATTGATTAGAATAAAAAATGTTATTAAAATGTGGAGATTTTTGCAAATTTGCTCTAAAAAAGCTGTACTTTTTATTAATAATGAGCACCTCATGATTTCAAGAAGGCAATGATACTTCCTTTATGTTTTACAAAGGCATTGATTTATTCTCTAAATGAGTATAACACTCATTGTCTAAGGACAATGAAGCAATTTTGAGTGTTATTTTCCTAACAACATAGACTATCTCAGCACCATAATTTAATAAAATGTAGTATTTCAACCAATCTGTTGGCAATCAAAGAAGACAGGAAACCTGCTGATACGTATGAGTGCTCTAACTTAAGGGGTTGGCAACCTTTAGCACTTGTACAGATGGTGACATGCTACGACATTTGGACTGGCAACCAGCCTCTGGCAGTTGTTCAACCCCCTCTGTCTTTACTACTATTTAAAGTTATTGCTACTACTCCTGGCCACTAACATAGGTACAATCAGTATCAATCTTGGATCTACCAAAGTTATTATGACCTTCAGTTCACTCTAACCCATCTGCTCTATGATGCAAATAAAATAGTAAAAGATGTTATCCCAAGGAAGGTGATTTTTGAAAGTATTTTTATTCTACCTTAAATTCTTATATCTGAGGCATAAGAACTTCAGTGTTTCACTGAGCAATATCTTCATCAAGTGGTTACCCTGCCAAAGTATGACAATCATATGATGGGGAATTCACTATGTTCTGTGCCAGTACAGTCTATTTTTTTATAGCAGAAGGCAAGAGGAAGTAAAAGAGTTGAAGCTGGGCTTTAGGGCTCCACAAGTCTTGGCCATGGTGATGTGGATGAAAACTTGCAGGTGAAAATTTTATACAGTAACTCATTGCAAACATTAAACAGAATAAAAAGAGAATAATTATTTCTGCATTATTACAGGCTCATTTATAATATTCCTTGCATTAATTAACCTATAAAAGATGAACAAATATGATAACAGCAGAATTAAAGTCTCTAGTGTACTCTCTAGTGTCTGGTGTGTGTGACACATTTGTTTCTTTCCATTCTCACTTCCTCCAATCTAGTCCAAACCTTCATAGTTTTTTTTTTTTCTGTGAAATCACAACAATTTCTCTATTTTTTGCTCCACTTACTCTTTTCATTGTTAAACACACAAAATTTCTCATAAATAAGCCCTGAATGAGATTAAAAAGTCATTAATTTCACACAGAACTATACTTTAACAAAGAAGAAAAAAAAAAGTCTTCTGGTAGAAAGAGCCAATGGATCCATGCTCCTTACACCTCTAGTTATTACAAGGCAGTCAACAATTCTGATAATATAGTTTGGGTATTTTAAAAATTATTTCTGAGCAAAAGATTTCATATTTGATTGTAAAATACAGGAGTATTCTAACTTTATGCTGGTTTCAAGAAAAAAGGCTTTAAGAATGCTTCTTAAAAAGGAATGGTTCTTGTTATTTGTGAAGTGTCTTAGACTTTTTCATAATTAAAGGTTTGTTTTTGGAAGATACTGTAATCCTGAGTTTATCTTGAAATGTAGGCCTTTATAAACACAAATCTCTCTTTTTTAAAAAATATGAAAACCTTATAAGTTGAGAAACTTTAGATGTGGTCATCGTAGCATAGAACTAGATAGAAGATAAAATGTCCTTTTTTTTTTAAAACTCTTCCATCCATTCTATGTCCAGAAGCTGGAACAATATTATGGGATGTGAGCAGAATCATCATTCTCATTAAGAATTCTCAATGAAGTTTTTGTGCACTGGACACATGTTCCTTACCATGCTCTATAGTAGATTATGTAGAATCTGGTCCTTTTATTTTTCCAACCTTAACTCATAACACAAACTGAAATCTAGACTAAAGACACACTGCTTACAAAGATGAAATGAAGTCTGGCTTCATAAACATGATTTTACCATCCAGAGAATTTTTCCCAGGAAGAAAGATAACTTTATTGTTTGTTGCAAAAACTTCCAGAACTGAAAAATAGTTTACTCAAGTTGCTTTCATCAGGGTAAATTATCTCTTTGTCAGAATGATAGGTTACTCAACCAGATGCATCAAACTATTTATTCTTCAAGTTCATTTCAAACCTTCAAATCTTTGTTTCCACTAATCCTAATTCTATATGTTATGCAAGAAACTTGCCCATGATAATCAGTCCTCCCACATGACAAGTTCTGCCTTAAATCAGAACCTAACAATTTCAAACATATTTTGCCCTTAACCTCCCCCTTCAGAGGTGCTACTAAGAGTCTGTAAAGGTAGTTGTCTTTCTTAATGCAGTAATTAATCAATAACCCTTGACTTAACAGGTTATTTTGGTGATCGTTTAGAAGTTTGCTCTATAATCTACAGTCATAATATCCTTCTTCATTCTGTTCTCTCTCTCTCCATGTGTCGAAATTAGTCCCTTTCTTCAGAAGCCTATTAAATATTTCCCCCAAGATATTCTCCTCTTACTCCTTCTACATAAGACTTGTATGCTCCTTCTTTTTCTCTATTACACCCCTCTATCCATTACCTTTATACATTTTCATAATTTAAAATGATATACTTGTATTTGCTTATCAAATTATTTATTCCTTATTTTCCTGCACTAAATGTAATTTTCAGGAGTGTGGAGAGTACTAGGCTACTCTCAATAAATATATCCACAATGCATGCATGAAGAAAGAAAGATACAAAACAAAACAAAACTAATTGTACTAGGCACTGAATATACAAAATCAAATGAGGAACAGTCCTTACTTAAATAATTCTTGGGGGGGTCCAATAATGAAAATATAGATTTTTAATATCTTTTTAGTTTCTGTACATAGATGCTTCAAAAGGAATACATACTAGAACAATAATTCCTGGTGATATGAGGATATAAATTTGACATATCACCTCTAGTTAGGAAAACATTCTGTGAATGTCATGGGTGACTGGGAAAGGGAAGATATTAGCCAGAAGAAACCAAGTAATCCAGCATGCTGAGGGAGTATGACTGGACTATCATGCTGTCAAGGAAGAAAAAATAGACTACAGGTTGTGAATCCCTTATCCTAAATGCTTGGGACCAGAAGTGTTTCAGATTACGAATTTTGCCAGATTTTGGAATATTTGCATATACAGAATGAGATATCTTAGAGAAGGGACCCAAGACTAAATACAAAATTCATTTATGTTTCTTATATACCTTATATACAAAGCTGAAGATAATTTTATATAATATCTTTTAATAATTTTGTGCATGAAACAAAATTTGTGTCATTGAACCACCAGAATGCAAAGGTGTCACTATCTCAGCCACCTATGTAGACAATCTGCAGTTACTTGGCATTGCCATCATTCCTGAGTCTGAATTTACATGCTGCTGATAAGCAATCTTTTTTTATACTTATTCATACATAAGTGATTAGTAAAAAAATATGATATACTATTCATATAATGAAAAAATAATGTGTTCATGGTAACTAAGCAGCATGGTAGCATCACAAGAATATCTGTATCAGCTGTTAAACAACAGCGACAACAAACAATCACAGGCGTTTATTCTCTGCCTATGATGCTGTGCTTTGATTAAAAGGTTACTGTACACTGCATTTTACGTTTTTAGGTGAAAAGAAACATCAGAAACAGTAGAGTGACCATGAAGTGGGTCCTCAGGGATGGGTTCTGCTGGGGAACCTTTTTAAATGTTTCCTCCAGAGTCATATGCCTCATTAAAAACTGTGTTTTGTCCTAGAAGTCCTTCTTTGTCTTTATAAACTGACATAATTATGAACGCATGCTGCTCTAGTCCTTCAGTAAATTTATTATACATTCTCACCATGTCATCTGTAGGCACTTTTTCTGCAGTGTTAGTAACATCATCTTTATCGTCATGCAGGTGCTCAAAGGTTTGGGATATTGGAGTATTTAGGATTTTCAATTTTTGAATTAGGGATGTTCAGCCTGTAATATTAACTAAATATTAAACACTGAGTGAAAAAATTTTTCTGTCAAGTATGGAGCCTAATCCAGCACAGCACACAGTGAGGTTCTCAGGGATAAGTTTGAAGGACAAGTTATTGTACATGGCCAGACTTTCACAGCCAAAAGTCTGTGAACTACTCTGTCCAATATTAGGGACGTGAAGTCTATGATTGATGTTGACTGGGTGGTGATATATGGGTGGCTTGACACTGGCCTGTTAGTTAACTACCACTGCATAAAAATTATTCCAAAATTTAGTAACTTAAAACAACAAATGTCTATTAACTTGCACAATTTCGACAAGTCAGGATTTCAGGAGTGATTCAGCTTGAGTTACTTGCGGGGGTCTCTCGTGATGTTTGTCAGGGCCACATAAAGGTTTGACTAAGACTGGAAGATCTTCTTTCAAGAAATATGTAAATATGTATGCATATAAATATACATATATGCATACACACTTATAAAATTGACCAGTTAAATAGCATTTATTTGATCAGTGGTTTGTTGGAAAGTCTCAGCTTACATCAAACGTCCAAAAATGTTATCAACTCTTAAAGCCTAAGGAGGAGCTAGTTAATTCTGGAGAGTTTTCTGTGAAGAAGTATGCTAATCTGTCAGTTTTCTGGAGTAGTTTGTAGGGGGATTTGCCAAGAAAAGACACAAAGGGCAATACTTGTAGTACTCAGGCAATTTGAATCCTAAGAGAAAGGTTTCTGATAAACCAGAGGGTGGCTGCTGTCAATGTCATCCTGCTCAAAGCACCTGCCAATTACGTGTAATTTTCCACTACAGGTGATCTAGCTTCATATATTTTGAAATGTATCGTTTCATACGTTTTGTTTCAGCTTCACTTTGTTTAAGGAAGAAAGGTAAATCCATTCTCTATTATTTCATCATGGTCAGAATCACAAATGTGTAATATGTATTTGATTGACCAGAGTCTTTTTTTTTTTTTTTTTTTTTTGAGTCAGAGTCTCACTTTGTTGCCTGGGCTAGAGTGCCGTGGCGTCAGTCTAGCTCACAGAAACCTCAAACTCCTGGGCTCAAGCGATTCTCCCGCCTCAGGCTCCCAAGTAGCTGGGACTACAGGCATGCACCACCATGCCCAGCTAAGTTTTTCTATTTTCAGTAGAGACGGGGTCTTGCTTTTGCTCAGGCTGGTCTCGAACTCCTGACCTCGAGTGACTCTCCCGCCTCGGCCTCCCAGAGTGCTAGGATTACAGGCGTGCAGAAAGTATTATATTTTTAACACGGAGAGCCCCTTTTAGGATGAGTCTTTCAAAATGACCCCAAAACCATTAAGTTCTGATCTTAGAAACCGCTTTTCTTTGAGGCTGCTAGCATGGCTATTTCTGAAGAAAAAAGTTATGCCTGAAGAAAAAAGTACTACTATTATAACTTCTTTTAACATCCAGGAAATTGGAGAATAGACCTGCAAAGGTACTCTGCAGGAATTCATTAGTCAGGTCAAGCAACTACCAGTGGTGCTCATGGAAAACAGACACTGAAATACTGCTGCAAGAAAAAGAAAAAAAAGCCCCTTGTTTCCCACACATTGTTCACCCAAAGCAAAAACCAAGATCAGCAAGAAAATGGACAATACTTCATTTTCAAACTTTATATAAAGGGAGATGATAATTTTTATTCAGAACCCTCGCTGCAAAGAGTTCAGAAAAATACTGTTATGTATTTTTTATTTTTTTTCCAAATAGTAATAGTGTAGAATAGAGGTAGAACAAGCCAATCTATAATAAATACCTGGTAATGTCTATCCCATATTATTCTATTCCAACTTACATCACAAACTGCAACAATAGCAACAGACTAAATTTGATATATGCTGTCTCCAAAATCGAAAAGGCTTATCAAGTATTGTGTTTCTTTCATACAGAATACCAACATAACAGAGTAGCTGTCTTTCATTCACACTGAAGGGTATTTTTCAACATATTCTTTCAAAAATTTCACTGAAGTGGCAGTATTCAAAATTTTCATTGATTTATTTCTTACTTTCTGCTGTGAACATATCTTTCCAAATACCTTGCAACCTGCTTATTTCTGTATATGATTATGACAGAGTAAGAGAGTTGGAATAGCCCCAACGTAAGAAAATGCAAAATAAAAAACATTAAAAATTAACATTGTGAGATGTACTCCCATGCTCACGAAGTAAAAGAAAGTTTCATTTGAAGAAAAAGGCATTATCCAGATTGGCAACTTAAATACTTGACTGTAATGGTTTGTGGCAATAAAGTCACACCTGGAACAACAAATTTAATTAAATTTAATATCTGATTAAGTTTATAATATTCTATAAAACCCATCCATCTACTAAATGAGACAAATATACCTGTTAAATAGACATGCAAGAGGATTTACATCACTGTGACTGTTAAGACTTATAATTCCTTTACAAATACAGCATTTCTTTTAGACTATGCATATATTTGGAGAGGTGTCCCAAAGTGATTCAGTTGACCTTATCTCCCATGATAGCTCTTACATAATGAGTATGGAAATTAATGAAGAAATTTTACCAGTTACTGAGTATGCCCATGCCAACCAGGCCTTCAAGAACTAGGAAGATAATCACAGCATGGTTATGCAGAACTACTAAGCTCACTGTGAAGTGAGTTTGAGATAAAACTCTACTAAAAATTTCATTTCTAGAACAGCAGTGTAAGATGCTTCCCAGTGAAACAGCTGTATCATGTAAAAATTATTTAGAAAATAACCACTTACAGTCTCTGGAAATTTTTCTAAAGTCATAAAACAAATGAAACATTTGTTCAAGGAAATTAGCATAAATCTTGCTGCTCAGTTAGAAAACTAAGAATCTGTGACACTTGCGCCTTGACCTACTCCCTCTCCCCATCTCTGACTTAGCATGATGGAAGTTTCACTCTGGCCAAGTGTGCTGGGGCTCCATTTCTCTCTAGTTCCAGTCTAGGATTATGATATTTCTTCAGAAGGAGCAGCAGACTTCTAGCATTTTTCATCCACTTCTGCTACATGTTATAGAGACTAAATTCCAGGTGAAGTGTCCAAGAGGTCAGGGGCTCCTTTCTTCTACTCAGATACCATCCATAGAGCAGAGATTCTAGACCAAGTGCAGTAGGCCAAAAATTCGGGAGCCTTATCCACCTTTGCCTGAACTCATTCATAAAAAAGTATTCCATGTTAGAAGAGGTAACATAAGAAGACCAATGGCTAATGCCCCAAATAGCTCAGAAATCTATGACATCACTCAGAGAAGTGTGTCATTGGCTCCACTTTCAGCTCTGCAAAAGTGACTCAGAGCTTTTTTTTTTTCAGGGAGGGAGGAGGGAGGAAGTCAATAAAAAAAGAGAGCTCCAAAGATCTCCCCAAAGAAAATGGCTTTATTTAGAACAGAAGGTGGAGAAGTTCCACCCTAAGAGCACTTTCAAAGGCAATGGAGATTTGTTGGCAAGTAATTAAGAGGAGGCTAGTAGCTCTCTGCAACAAGCTAAACCACAGGCCAACTGTTTTCCTGAAAAAATCAGAAAAAGAAACAGCTAAGAAAAGCACACTTGGGGTCAGAACAAACCTCAAAGACTTAAAACTGTCCCTGCAGAGACTCAAATTTAACACAATCATATTTTAAAAGCAATTTACGCCCTAGGACATTGTCAAAAACAGGAGAGCAATCAATTAGTAAAGCCCAACACCTAGGTGTGATACCAACAGATGTAGACATATTAAAAGAGAGATCATAGCTAAAACCCAAAGAGAGACTTTCTAAAATTACTGTCATTGCAAGCAAAGTATAGTATATTAGTTTTCTATTGCTGTTGTATAAAATTGCAACAAACTAGAATATTCAACAATAAAAATTGATTATCTTACAGTTCTGGAGGTCAGAATTACAAGATAGGCTTCACCAGGGTAAAATTAAGCTGTTAACCAGGCTGCATTCCCTCCCATAGGCTCTAGGGACAATCTATTTCCTTGCCTTTTACAGCTTCTAATGCCTTCCCACATTTTTAGCTCATGGCCCTTCCCTCTTTCTTCAAAACCAGCAATGCAGGCGAACTTCTTCTCACATTTTATCTTTTTGACTTACCTTATGCCTCAGTATTCCAATAATGAGAACCACTATGATTATACAGGGCAATTTGAAAAATTCAGGATCATCTCCCTATCCTAAGGTCAGCTGATTAGCAGCCTTAATTCTCTCTGTAACCTAAATTCCCCTTTGCCATGTACAGTAACATATTCACAGATTCCAAGAATTCAGATGTGAATATCTTTAGAAAATAATTATCCTGTCTACCACGTCAACATTGGGCCCCCTAAAAAGTGACATCAGAGGCTTCACAATGTGATAGAAATAGAAAATAGTCCAGGCAAGCCACTCAACAAATAAACCAGAAAACCATATAATTCCTAAAATAGGAAGGAGGAATTAGTATCCAGAGTTTCTATAACATGTAATCTAAACTATGTAGTTTCAACAACAACAAAGCTGAGGTATACAAAGAAACAGGAAAGTGGCATAAAAAAATAACAGAAAAAAGACAATAAAAACTGCCTTTGAGAGGACCCAGGTATTGTATTTAAACAAGGGCTTCACAGTAGAATTTATGAATATCTTCAAAGAACTAAATGAAACCACGCTGAAAGAGGCTAACAGAGGTATGATGGCAATGTCTTATCAAATATAGAATATCAAAAAACAACAAAGCCTGAGAGAACTGTGAATCATTATTATGCACACCAACATATAAGCAATAGGAATACCAGAGGATAGGAGAGAAAGAGAAAAGAGCATAAAAATATGCAAAGAAATAGAAGCTGAAAATTTCCCAAATTTAATGAAAAAAAATATATGTATTATTCAGGAAGCTAAATGATCTTCAAGTAGGATATATGTAAAGAGATCCACACTCAGACATGTCATAGTAAACATGTTGAAAAACCAAAGAGACAGAGAGAAAATCTTAAAAGCAGCAAAAGAATACTGAATTATCATGTATAAGGGAACCCCTAATCTAAAATGCAATTGCATAAAGTATTAGGTATTGAATAGAACAAGGCCTAAAACAATTAGAAATATAATGCATTTGCTGGCAATAACTGTACAAGGGAGTGGGTGGAAGTAAAGCTGTTTTAGAGTAAGTAAATGACACATGATGGTTACTTCAATTTATAGAAATAAATGAAGAAAGCTAGAAATAATAATATATAATAGGGTTAAAAAACAAATTCCAAAAATATATGCATACTATCCTTTCTTCTCTCAGCTTTGTCAAAAATGCAAAAAAAAATTAATGTATACCTCAGTTACCCTGATTTGATCAATACACAATATATGCCTATATCAAAACATCACATGTACCCTCTAAATATCTACAGCTATTATATACCCATAATAACTAAGAATAAAAAAATTTTAAAAAAGGAATAAAGGGGAGAACCATCCATAATCCCATTACTCTAAAACAAAGCAATAAAATACATAAAATCACATAAATTAATAAATACAAAAATGTATTATTGGGTTTGTGACATTTATAAATGTAAATGTACAACAATAATAACACAAAAAGGGGAATGAGGGAATAGAACTATATAGAACTATTTTATTATAACTCACTAAAATTAAATTATTAATAATATAAATTTAGGGTAGATATAAATTAAAATTCATATGGTAATTCCAGAGCGACCACTAAGAAAATAGCTTAAAAATACAGTGAACACATTATCAAAAGAATTAAAATGCTACCCTAGAAAATATTCACTTATTTGAAAGGAAGAATAAAGGAACAAATAAAGACATGGCACATACACAGAACAAAAAGTAAAGTAGTAGCAGATACAAATCCAACTATATCCATTATAACTTCAAATGTAAATGGATTAAAAAGTCCAATCAAAAGGTAGAGATTTTCACATAGGATTAAATAATGACATCCAACCATATGCTGTCCATGGGACACACTTTCAGTGATGGATAGAACTAAGTAAAAGATCAGAAATATGTCCATGTTAGTAACCAGCTTGGTCCAATCTATAGTTTTAATTTTTCCCTCTTGTCTATCATCACTACTAGAATTTATTCTGATGATATTAATTAACAAAATCTAGTAATTCTCTTCTCAGTTCAGTCTTTGGACTTGTTCCCTCAGTCATTGGGGGTCTGACTCTCATTTAGATCTGGATGCAGAAACGTGGTAAAAAAAAAAAAAATAGGCAAAGGTACTATATGTTTTCTTTTTCAAGGAAAATATATAGGTTAAATAATTATTAGGTCCTCATGCAAGTTAGAATTATGCTTAACAGACAGGGAAAGAGGAGATGTGTCTGTGTTCAAGGTGTATAACACAATTCACCAAGATGTCTTCACTACATTTATCTAGGTCTCAGTTTTTCCTAATAAATACTAAAAATTTTACTTGCACATTCAGAAAGATTGTACATTCAATATACATTGTAATTTAGTACCTGCCACACCAGACCTCATTATCAGTTTTTGTTTTTCTTTCTCAGTAAGATTTTAAAGATGCAAGATCTCATACAGTAGTCACTTAAAAAAAATCTTGTTCTCAGAATTTCCCTTAAGCTACCTGTAACTTGCCATTTTCTTTATTTAATCAAATTCTGTCAGAAGCAGCTATCTCATCTCAATACTTGTATAAAACACTGCATTATTCTGAGATCACTGTCAAAAGCCAAAAAGACTCTAGCTATCTTAAGTAGAAATGGAATTATAACAGTTGATTTGATGTTTACAAAATTAGTGGGAATCCTGAAAAATAAAGTTCCAAAGTAGTTCTTCTTTAAATTACACAAAATAATACAGAATTGTTCCACTAAGGCTTTCAGAGAGGTATGCCTAATGCAAGAAGGGGCAATCATTCCTGATACAACTGCCTCTCTCACCTGGGAAGACAGAGAATAAATAGACACTGAAATGTGTGGGGCTACAGGATGGCTTTGTGTGACCCCAGTATTACTTGTCAGACACATCTGCTAGGAGTTGCAGGAATATGACTCAATTCCAAATCTCACAGGAATACATTTATTTGTCAGAAAAGTATTAATAAATGCAAGGCAACCTACAAATGTAGTTTGTGTTCAATCTATCCAAATAGATAAAAAGTAGAATGGTAGGCAACTTTAAGTTGAATCTAGAATACTCAAAAATAATTGGAATTTATGTGTCATAGTAATGGTATTCCCTCATAATTCACTTACAATATAGCTGAATTATAACTTCTTTAGTGGTCATTTATTTTTCTTGAAGGACTCATATTTCCAGGCAATTTCCCTCACAGAATTTGCTCATATACCATATATATTTATAATTTAAAACTTTGTATTAACTATGCATTTCTATTTCTCTGCAACAAATACATATATAGAATATACTTTACACATATAGAATTACCATTATGATTTAAAATGTTATATTGAATAATTATTCTCATTATATTTACAATTAGTATTGAGTTCATATTTTATCAAAGCAACAAAATATATCTTGCATTTTGAAATATAATTATCAAATCAATTAACCTTATATTAGGAAACTATAATGGGGTGGGTAAATCATTTAAAACTTTTCTATGCATCCATGATTTAAAATTCTTTAATGTACGACAAAACAGGGTTTAGTGATCCTTAGCGAGGAAATAAAGAGAAGGTGTGGCACTATTATGGGTCAGGTTATGGAAGATGCATTTAATGATTGTTGTTAAGTGTATTATTTCAATGAAATCTGCAATATATTTCTATTAAATTAATGTAAATTTTAAAAATTCGTGGTAGGAATAAACAAATGTAAAGAGAAATAGTCCAGGAATAGTTATAACAAAAGTCTTGTTCCAATAAGAGAGAAACATTACATTGCAATAAACTTCTAGAAAAAATTATGAAAAGTAACTTCTATAATTTAGAAAAAATGTCAGAGAATATATAATATTATCCCTTATTAGAAAAAGCAGTCTATAATATTTTGGGATGTAAATTTGGACTTTTTAACCACCTCTCCTTGAAATATGTAACAGAGATACAGGTGAATGAAAGTGTTCACTAAGCTATTTCTCATTACTCAGAATAGTAAAAATTAGGAAAGAATATACTTCACAGAAGTTTGTTATTTCCCAGAATATTTTTTATAAATTTTAAATATTCAGATACTAAAATAGAGAAATACTGTATTGTTCAGTGTCATTCACTTGTTTTCTGATTGACATAATTTGCTAACACAATATTATTGGATACTCCCATTACTTTGTCTCATAGGAGAAGCACATAGTTTCACAACAGAGAATAGAACAAAGAACTTCATTAACATAAAAAAGTCTCTTACCTCCCTTGACCATGGCTGATGGAAGAGCATTTGTAAAATTAGCAAATAGATTTACAGTGATTTTCACATTAAAGCCTTTTTCATTTTATGGCTTACCTATGAAAGCATTTGTAGAAAACAAAGTAGATTGAATTCATGTCAAGAACAGTAGATGACATGTACTTCTCAAAGCAAATGACTTTAAAAGGAAAAAATCTCATTAAATGTGTTTTTAATCAGAGATTAATGGATATCTCAGTTTTTCAATGTACTACTTAATCTCAAGAAAATTACTAGACAAAATTTCATTTTGTTTTAGTGCTAGGATTTGCTGCCATTTCCTAGGTTACATCAGGAAATTCTTATCTCTTAGATACGAGGGTTTTAATAATTTGATTATGTTATATAAATGAGGACAAAATTTAATATAGAAATTATAGAAGCAATGCTTTCTGTTCTTGATATATCTGCATTTCTTTCTGTTTACTAGTGCCCTACTATTTTTGGCACCTGAACAAATATATTTCAGTTCTATAGCCTTTTAATCTTGAAAATGGAGTTTCAAAACATGTAGCAGCTGAAAGCTTTATTGTGCAGCCTCATACATAATCACATAATCCATTGGCAGAGACACAGAGTAGAATTGAAAGAGCATTTTGTAGGGTTAAGTTGGTTTCTGGAAAATGCTGAAAATTATAGCTAGTTTTTTAATAACTATTTTGAGAATACAATTGTATGTGGTTGAAACAAATTTTTTGTCCATGTGCAATGTAGATTCTTTAGTAACCCTGTGAATGAGATGATCACATCTCCTTTATTTACAATAACAAACTTATATTTTTGTCCAGATTCATAATGGAATTTTAGAATTTTCTGCTCAAATCACACATTATCAATGCAGTCAGGTGCATGTCCAAGAGTAGGAGAGAAGGTATTTTTATGTAACATCATTTTTTCCTTACTTCGTTTCCTTATTTCCTTCTCTCTCTCTTTGACTTCATGTTTTTCCTTGTAATATTCATGGTAAAGTAAATTTGCGCAGATTTTTAAATAGAATTAATAAAAATATGTGATTATAGAATATGAAAATTCAAAAAATATAAGAATTAGATATGTTAAAAAATGTTTCCTTATACAGACCTCATATTTGAGCCTTGATTCATCCCTTTATTTCTCGTCTCCCAGAAGTGACCACAATTAATCACCTCTCATGCAAAGTTCCAAATGTAGCTTTATCTGAAAATACCAGTACATCTATACCATATGTGCGTATTTATCGATGTTTTTAGTATATGCAGTTGGTTTATTTTAGTCATCAATATATTTTTTAAATGTTTGATATTATATGTGTATATATATTAAAGTATATGTAAGTGCATACCTTAATCTGTTTTATGTTTACATAGAATTCCATATTATAGACAAACTATGAAAACTACTGATGTATTGATAGAAATTTAGATTATTTTACAATGTTTTACTGTTATAGAAAATGCTAAAATGAAGCTTGTGTGTGTGTGTGTGTGTGTGTGTGTGTGTGTGTATCTTGGCACATATATAATAAAAGTATGTATTAATAGTTTTGAAGTATCCTAAAATTTCTGATAAGTGAGTGTGTTTTTCATTCTGTAAATTCATATTCCCTTAAAAACATCCAAATATTTTAATTACTTTAACTTTAAAGTTTAAACATTTTCCATGTTTAAATTTAATAGACCATTTTGCAAACTTGGAAATTGCTGAAAATCATAACAAAATATTCCTATTGTTCTACTATGTATTAATATTTGCTATTGACAATTGAATGACTCTCTGCCCAGAAATTTTGCAGAGAACATGTTTATTGTCAGGTAATAGAAACTCACTAAAGTTAACATAAGCTGAAATGAGTGGTTAATTATATATATAATGGTTTTTATTCAGTTAAACTCAAGACTGCACCCAAGGCTCAGACATAGGCTAGATCTACAGACTGGAATGTTCTAAGTTCTCTTGTTCAACCTCTGATCTTTGGTCCTGAGTGTTGGCTTTGTTGATGTCTTTTGCCACAGAACATTTTTCTATTTCCCATACCACCTACCAGATGTTATTCTGGACATCTCACAAGTTTACAAACTGCTGACATAATTAAAGAACAAATTTCTCTATCTGAGAAGATATTTCGAAAAAAAAGTCCAGATGGAGTGAGGTGCTCATGGCTGCCTGGATCAAGCAGTTGTGGTTGGGATAAGAGGGGGGTTCTATCATCAATAAAAAGGGTATCTAAGAAATGAATCCTGAGGATTTGGGCGGAGTGAGATCTAAATGTAAAGAGCAGTTCATTTTCTGCTGGGAAACAATTCAATATATACCTTCTGTAATTACTTAGGTTTTAACACAAAAATATAGGACTAAAGTATTGTAATTTTTGTTCAATTGACAAAATGTTCTTAACATATTTCCATCATATTTAATATATTTTACATCATTTTATTAAACATTCAGTATTTTACTATATAAACATGTCAACAGAAAACAACCCAAACTCTTTAAAATAATTTAAAGAGGTTTATTCTGAGCCAAGTATGTATGAACATGGCCCAGAAAGCCACGCCCAAAAAGCATTGAGCAAGTGGTTTTGCTGTGGTTGGGTTACAGTTTGGTTTTATAAATCTCAGGGAGACAGGAATTACACATAAAGTCATAAATCAATACATGGAAGGTGTACATTGTTTAGGCCCAAAAAGGCAGGACATCTTGAAGCAGGGGATTGATTACTGGTTATAGGTGAGCTTAAACATTCTTTGATTTGTGATTGGTTAAAGAAACGAAGCTTTGTCTAAAGGCTTGAAATGCTTTAAGTTAAGGTAAAGAAGTCTATTAATCAGAGACAAGCTGTCGGAGATATACCGGACATACATCCAGACTCGTGTGCTCTATTAAGTAAATTGAGAACCTTCAGGTGTGGTTTAAGGTTTGTCTTGTTTAGCCTTAGGCTTGTTAATGAGCTACAAATGATATCTCCGAGAAAGGAGTGGGGTATGATGAGGCATGTCTGATCTCCCTTCTCATGGCCAACAACTCAGCTTTAGGGGATTTCTGGGGCTCCTTGGCCAAGAGGGGTTCTATTCAGTCAACTGGGGTGCTTACAATTTATTTTAGTTCAAAAACATATATTATTTAACTAGTTCTATATTTGGCATTTGGAGTCCTTAAAATTTACATCCATATAGATAATGTTTTATACATAGCCATTATTTTCCTAAAATAAATGCACAGAAAGAAGAATTCATAGATCAAAGTGTATGCATGTTTTTACAGATTTATATATTATTAAATATCTCCATTCCACCAGAAATGTGACAATTTGTTTCCTCACCAACATTTAATAGAGTATCTATTCCCTACTCATATACCAACACCATTATTACAGACATCTCTTGATCTTAATGTAATACATCTTTGGCAATACCTATTTGAAGCAAATATTTCCTTACTTTTTGCTTTGGCAAACCTGTGTTATTTTTCTACAAATCTAGAGAGGAGGTATTTTTCTTTGGCTTCCTGTTTTATTCCTGCAGCCCAATAGCATGTAATTATTTGAACGAACTGTGTGCACACTCAAATAATTGGACTTTATTCCTGCAGTATTTCCCAATGTAGTGAAAATACAGAAATGAACGTTGTAACTGCTTTACTATCTATTGGGGACAGAATGAATTTTACAAGCTTCTTGAATCATTAAACATCTTTGTTTAAATACACAAAAGCAATTAGTTATTCATGTATGCCTTACTGGTCTCAGAGATAACTTTTGTAACAAGGACATAATTAGATTTATTTACTCTCCTCATCATTTGCACTTGTTTTATCTGGAGATGTGCTCTTTCAGGCTATTGATTTAACAACTTGGTACATTTTACTCTGGGATTGGTCTAGCAAAGAGAATGAGAAACAAAAAGAACATAACACTTCTAATTTAATAGAAATATCAATAGATCTATTTAGTGCCATTCTGATATTTTTTGAAATATTTTCCAATTTCACCAGTAAAAGAGGTAGTATAGTAATACATAGTAACTTATTTATCCTTGGATCATGTATGTAAGAATTGTTTGTTATAATTAACACTTATATCAGGGACAATTCGTTTTATCTGTGAAAATCATTATTTCCTCTTTTCAGCTTTATAGAAAAATAATTGACAAGTAAAAATTGTATATATTTAAAGTATAAAATGTGATGTTTTAATACACATATACATTGTGGAATGATTACTGCAATCAAGCTAATTAATTTATACACCACCTCACATAGTTACCTTTCTTTTGTGGTGAGAATAGTTAAGAACTACTCTTTTGCCAATTTTCAAGTATATATTATAATTAACCATAGTAATCATGCTGTCTATTAAGTCTCCAGAACTTATTCACCTTATGGCAGAAACTATGTACTCTTTGACCAACATCTTCTCAACCCCCAAACCACCTCCAGCCTCTGGTAATTACCATTATACTCTCTACTTTTATGAGTTTGATATATTTAGACTCCACACGTAAGTGAGATGATCTAGTCTTTGTCTGTCTGTGTTTGGCTTATTTAACTTAGCATAATGTCCTTCAGGTACATACCTATTGTCTCAAATGACCACAATTTCTTTATTTCTTCATCTGTTAATGAACACTTAGGTTGTTTTCATATTTTGGCTCTTATAAATAATGCTGCAATGAACATGGGAATGCAGATATCTATTTGAGATACTGATTTCTTTTCCCTTGGGTATATAACTAGAAGTGGGATTGCTGGAAAATATGGTAGTTCCATTTTTTAATTTTATGAGTCACCTCCATATTGTTTTCCATAATGGCTATACCAATTTTTTTATTTGTATTAATTTATGGGACACAAGTAAGTGTAATTTTGTTAGATGCATAGATTGCATAGTGGTGAAGTCAGGACTTTTAGGGTTATTTATCACCCAGATAATGTACATTACACCCATTACATAATTTCTCATCATCCATTCCTCTCCAAAGCACTCACCCTTTTGAGTGTCCATTGTCTATCATTCCACACTCTATGTACATGTGTACACATTATCTAGCTCCAACTTACAAGTGAGAACATGCAGTATTTTTTTTTCTGTTTCTGAGTTATTTTGCTTAAGATACTGGGCTCCAATTCCAACCATATTGCTGCAAAATACATGATTTCATTCATTTATGGGTGAATAGTATTCCCCTATGTATATGTACCACATTTTCTTTTTTCAGTCATCCTTTGATGGGCACTTAGGTTAATTCCATATCTTTGCTATTATCAATAGTGCCGTGATAAACATATGAGTGCAAGTATCTTTTTTGACATAATGATTTATTTTTCTTGGTGGAAATTCCAGTAGTGGGATTGCTGGATCAAATGGTAGTTCTATTTTTAGTTCTCATAACAGAATCTCTATACTGTTTTCATGAGGTTGTACTAATTTACATTCCTACCAACAGTATATAAGAATTTCCTTTTTTCTGCATCCTCTCCAACATATTTTTATTTTTTGACATTTTAGTAATAGCCATTCTGACTAGCATAAGATTATATCTCATTGTGGTTTCAACTGCATTTCTCTGATGGTTATTGATGTTGAGCATTTTTCATATGCTTGTTGGCCATTTCATGCCTCTTTTCAAAAACATCTGTTTATGTCTTTTGCCCACTTTTTAATGGGATTACTTGTTTTTTGTTGTTGTGTTTTGAGTTCTTTGCAAAATTCTGGATATAAGTCCCCTGTTGGATGCAGAGTTTGCAAATATTTTCACTGAAGCTTATCTGTACACTCTGTTATTTCTTTTGTTGTGCAGAAGCATTTTAGCTTAAGTCCCATTTGTCTATTTTTGTTTTTGTTGCCTATGAGTTTGAGTCATGAATTCTTTGAACAATGTCCAAGAGTTTTCCCTAGGTTTTGTTCTAGTATTTTTATAGTGTCAGGTCTTACATTTAAGTCTTTAAACCATCTTGAATCGAATTTTGTATACAGTGAGAGATAGGGGTCCAGTTTCATCCCCCGTATATAGCAAACCAATTTTCCCAGCACCATTTATTGAAACAGGGGTCCTTTCCCCAGTGTATATTTTTGTCGATTTTGTCAAATATCAGTTGGCTGGAAAGATGTGGCTTTATTTCCAGATTTTCTATTTTGTTCGCTTGATGTACGTGTTTATTTTTATACCACTACAGTGCTGTTGTGGTTACTATAGCCCTGTAGTGTAATTTGAGGTCAGGTAATGTGATGCCTCGGCTTTGTTCTATTTGCTTAAGATTTCTTTGGCTATTCGGGCTCTTTTTTCATTTATGAATTTTAGGATTTTTTTTAATTCTGTGAAAAATGATGTTAGTATTTTAATAGGGATTACATTGAATTTGTAGATTGCTTTGGGCAGTATCGTAATTTTTTTTTTCTGAGAAAATCTGGATTTTTATTTCTTTTTTTTTTTTTGACAGAGTCTCACTCTGTTGCCCGGGCTAGAGTGAGTGCCGTGGCGTCAGTCTAGCTCACAGCAACCTCAAACTCCTGGGCTTAAGCGATCCTACTGCCTCAGCCTCCCGAGTAGCTGGGACTACAGGCATGCGCCACTATGCCCGACTAATTTTTTTTATATATATATTTTAGTTGTCTATATAATTTCTTTTCTATTTTTTAGTAGAGACGGGGTCTCACTCTTGCTCAGGCTGGTCTCGAACTCCTGACCTCGAGCGATCCACCCGCCTCGGCCTCCCAGAGTGCTAGGATTACAGGCGTGAGCCACCACGCCCGGCCGGGATTTTTATTTCTGATTAAGATACATTAGCCTTCCCTGCCCATGGCTCTCAAGGAGGGGCCTCTGGCACTCGGAGCTCCGACCCAGCGCTGTCTGTGGCCTTGGCACTTCTATGAAAAGGATGTGAGCACACTTCTGGGGTCTGCAAGCCGTGCTGGAAGCTGTGACTTGCCGACGCCACACTGCACCTGAAATTACACGACTCACCTTGTCCAGGGATGTTGCACTGAAAAAAAATGGGGTCACTTGAGACCAATGGAAAATACTGTATTGTCTCTATTTTTTAAAGCAACTATTTTCCAAATGCAAAAAAAAGATACATTATAAATTAGTGTATGTCAGAACTTTCTTTGTTGACCTGAAATTTTTTTTTATTTTTTTATTTCAGCTTATTATAAATTTTAATTAGATGAATTCTTCCAGTCCATGGGTATAGAATGATTTTCTATTTGTTTGCATCATCTACGATTTCCGTTATCAGTGTTTTGTTTGTAGATTTCTTTGTAGAGATCTTTTATCTCCTGGTTAAATATATTCCTAGGCTATACCAATTTACAGTCCCATCAACTGTGTAAAAGAGTTCCATTTTCTCTACATCCTTGCCAATATTTGTTTTCTTTTGATTTTCTGGTAATAGCCATTCTAATAGGTGGGAGGTGATATCTCACTGTGGTTTTAATTTGCATTTCCTTGAGGATTAGTGATGTTGAGCACCTTTTCATATACCTATTGGCCATTTGTCTTCTTTGTAAATATGTCAGTTCAGATCCTTTACCCATTTTTTATCGGGTTATTTATTTTTCTGCTATTGAGTTGTATGTGTTCCTTATATGTTTTAGATATTATTAATAATTCCTTATCGATACATAATTTGCAAGTATTTTCTACCATTCCATTTATTGCCTTTTAATTTTTTTTCTTTGTTCTGCAGAACCTTTTCAGTTTGATGTAGTCCCACCTGTTTATTTTTGCTTTTGTTGCCTGTGCTTTTGGTGTCATATCCAAAACTTCATTGTCAAGACCAATGTCATGGGGATTTTCTGTGTTTTCTTCTAGGAGTTTTACGGTTTCCGGTGTTGTTTAATTCTTTAATCTATTTTGAGTTGTTTTTGTGTATTGTATGGGCTAATGGTCTACTTTCATTTTTTTACATGTGGATATCTAATTTTCTCAACACCATCTATTGAAGACACTATCCTTTTCCCATTGTGTATTCTTGGCACCTTTGTTGAAGATCAATTGACTATATATGTATAGATTTATTTCTGGGTTTTCTATTTTGTTCCATTATCTGTATGTCTGTTTTTGTGCCAGTGTCATTGTTTTGGTTACTATGGGTTTATAATATAATTTGAAATCAGAAAATATGATGCCTCCAGCTTTGTTCTTCTTTTTCAAGATTCTTTGGGTCATTCAGGGTCTTAGAAATCAATACTTCCAAAAATCCATAATAGAATATGATTACTCCTTAATAACTCAAAATTAGTAACATATTTAGTAATCATTATCATTCTATTAAAATAGCTATTTTGAGATTTGAAACTGAACAAGGCATAGAATTCTGAATATAGCATTCACAGTTAGAAACATAAGTCCATACATTTCCATTATCACATTTTCAAAAATTTTAAATTTCACATTAATTTTCTATATGACTTTGAAGACTCTAACTTTTATTGTTTTGGCATCTGAAAATACTTCATTTCATAGAGTTTGTCCAAGGGCGCCATCAACTTAAATCTCCCTTCAGAATTTCAAAGACAGAAATTCCAGATTTTTCTGGAGGCTTCATAAAGTTGAGAGGCATTAATTTACATGGTATTATAAGGGTTTCCAAGAAGGCTCCCCCCTACCATGCAGTACTCTAAAATGCATTTTAAAAAGAATTTGTTTTGTGAATAAGTCACTATTATTATATCGTATAACATCTGAAAATTTTGCTTTAATTGGTGAAATACATCCAAACCCCAAACCTCACCAAACTCTACAGAACATTTGGATCCAGGCTGCATTTTATTGAAGAGGTTAGCTTATTAAACATATTCAAAAGAAATACTAGGATTGGGTTGGGTTTGGCAGAAAAATGAACAGCGTGGCATTTCTTGTTACACTCTCTCCCATTGTAGAATACACCATATGCATTTATCTTTTTTTTTCTGTGTCTTCCTGAGTGTTCTTATTGTTGTAAGTATGTGTTTGTGTGTTGTAGTGATGAAACTAGCTGTGCCACTGGATTAACTTTAGGTTGCACCGTCCCCCCCGCCCCCCATGCTTCTCCAAAAGACCAGAAAATTAATACTCCCTTGAGTACTTTTGTTGCTTTTCCAGGATGCAAAAATGATGGGCAATATTTTGGCCAATTTATATAATCTTTGTGTCCTTCATCCCTACAGAGGCCAATGAATTCACTATAAAGAATGTTAGGCAAACCTCCAGACAGTTATACCAATTGTCCTATTTGTACCCCTCCAGCAAGTAGGGGGAACTTGAGGGTGAAGAGGAAGTCAAAAATTGTTTCACCATTGCAATTTACTCCTGTGCATGACAAAGTAAGGAAATGATCAGATGGCTAGATGCAGGGGACTATAATATTTTGTGAGTTAGAGAATATAATTTTGTGATTCTGGGCCATAATACCTGCCCTGGATGACTCATGGAAACAATTTAAAAATGGCAAAATAGTTTACAATGTCTTTATTTTATTGCACTATCAGTCAAGAATCTAAAAAATAGACCTGGTCCATCACTCAGGTGTTTTACAATCTCATGAAAAGAAATTAATGTTTATTTCATTATCTACTATATATTAGTTAAAATGCTAAGTAATAGGAAAGCCACTCTTTCCCCACATTTTATATAATTTAAAGAAATTACATTCTCATTACATTAGTGTCTGATTTTTTTACAAGTATAACTTTTTAATTAGAGAGTCATGATTTTCTCATTTGATATACATCTGTTTTCAGTGTGCCATGGAAACAAATGAGAAAGAAAGGACATTTTAAGGTCTGAGCCAACATAGAAGTGAATCAACTATTTCTAGCCCTGAAATAGGTAAAATTTTAAAGTAAAATCATAATATCGTGTGCAATACTTTAGTAGATATATCTATACATGATTTAATCATTTTACTAAATGCACCCAAATATTTGTGTTAATCATATTCCTTTTTTTGGATGTTGTGTTTAATTGCCCATTTTATCAAAGAACCTTTTTTATGGTAGCCTTTTTCCTTTCCTTTGGGTTTTGAACTTCAAAGCTCTGCACTGTTAAAACTTTAAGGTACCTTTTAATTAGGCAACTGTCTTTGTTCTCTAGTTGTGTGTGTGTATTTTTTACCTGCTAATTTTTTTTCAAGATTTCTCATGTTATATTGAAATTAATAATTCAGGGCCTGCAAGAAATTACTAATTTGTATTCTGTACAATAGATTGCTTTTCATAGAGTTTGTAAAAATGAAAATGTATAGCATATACTCTTTATTTTCTAGTTTCCTTTACTCAGATTAATTATTTTGAAATTCATTTATGTTGATACATGCATTACTAGCTCATTTCTTTGTATTGCTAGGTAGTTTTGCATTTGCCTGTTGATGAACTTTTGGAATGTTTGTAGCTCTGTAGTATCTTGAAGGAAGATTCTGTGAATACTCATGTATAGGTCTTTGTGTGGATGCACACATTCTTTTCTCTGGAGTAAATACCAGACAGTGTAATGGCTGGAACATAAACAACTGTCATTTCTGGTGTTCTTCATTCCTTTATGTAGATCCACATTTCCTGCTGGAATTGTTTTCCTTCTACTGAACACAGTTTTCTTAATTTTTTTTTTTTTTTTTTGTAGCAAGGATGTGCTTTTGATGATTTCTTTTTTCAGTTTTACATGTCTTAAAATGTCTATATTTCACTTCAATTTTTGAAGAATATTTACAAAGAGTATAAATTTAAATTGCCAGGTGCTCTTTTTTTCTTTCAGTACTTTAAAAGTGTTCTACTATTTTCTCACTTGCATTGTTCCCAACAAAAAAAATTGCTTATCATTCTTACCTTTGTCTTAAATGTATAAGACTTTTTACTTTGGCTGCTTTTAAGTTGTTGTTTTGGGATTTTTTGATAAGAACCATTCTCACTGGAGTTAAGTGATATCTCACTGTGGTTTCGATTTTCATTTCCCTGATGATTAGTGATATTGAACATTTTCTCATATGTTTGTTGGCCATTAGTCTACCTTCTTTTGAAAAGTTTCTGTTCATGTGTTTTGCTCACTTTTTAATGGGGTCGTTTGATTTTTTTCTTGCTGATTTGCTTGAATACTTTATAGATTCCAGATATTAGCTCTTTATCAGATGTATAGCATGCAAATATTTTCTCCCATTCTGTAGGTTGTCCATTCGCTATAACGATTGTTTACTTGGCTGTGCAGAAGCTTTTTAATTTGATCAGGCTGGATGTGGTGGTGAGTGCCTATAGACTCAGCTACTCACTACTCAGGAGGCTGTGGCAGGAGGAACGCTTGAGTCCCAGAGTTGTAACTGGTTTTGAACAATTTTAACTTGATGAGCGTGGTGAGTGTGGTTTTCACATGTTTTGTGCTTGAGATATATTAAGCAAGATTTGTCTCAATCTATGGAAACCTAATTTCTGTACCACTCGAATTCACTGAAATTCTTGCCAACATTGGTGATGTTTTTTCTTCCTATAGCCACTAAGCATCTCATTGCTTTTCATATGTCTTGCTCTCTGAGCAGTGCTTGAAAAATGTAGAACTTTGTCTTCCTTAACATCCCACACTCCTGATTTTTTTCCTACTTCTCTATCAAAGCCCACTCAATCTCCTTTCTTCCTCTTCTTTTCCTCCTTTACATATTGGTAGTTCTTATGCCTAGTTACTCTTCCTTTCTAACTCTGACCATTTTTCTGATCTCCATTGTCTTCTCTTACTTCGATTGTCATTTAAATACTGACCATCTCAAACATTTCTCCTAAGCTCCAGATGTACATATCCATTTGTCCATTGCACAATTCTACTTGGATACTTTGTAACATCCTCTTCAAACTCTGCTGTCCTCTAGAAACTCTCTCTTCACCTTCTCAAACTCTCAACTACCACACTGAGCACACTATCGTCCTACTAATTTGACTACTTCCCCAGTGTTTTCTGTTTCTGGGTGCTAAGTAAATGTGTGTAATTACAGTCTGTTCTTGATTATTCTTTCTGGGCTTTCCCATCAAACTACTTAATTTAATACATCTGCAAAATACTGTTACATCTGACCTAAGTCCCAGCTCTAGCCGCTTTTGGCCAGTAATGCATGTTGCCATTTATACTCTGGAAGTGACCATGAATAAACTTCTATGTTTTTATGTAAATCTACTGTTAATATTGAATAAAATAAGAAATAATTATATACATATTTTTCAAATTTATTATGCTTAGCAGAGTAAAGGTTTTGTAATCTCAGAATTGTTTTAGAATAATCCCAGATGATATAGAAAAATTGCTCCCCAAACTGAGAGGATGCCAAGAGACCAAAGAATGACAAGGCCAGCTTGATGAGTCAGATGAGTTTCTTAGAGGTTATTTACAAGGGCACTTGTTCCTGGGTGGCATAGGAATTTCTTCCATGAGAGCTCTCTTGCATGCAAAATCTACATAAGCCCACCCTGTGGTGTTGCCTTAAATTTCTTCCCAAGGAATAATGCTGAGCTTTTACATTGTACAATTGCTTGTTCACAGTGAAACAAATCACACAAGTACAGTACCATCATCATATGCTCTAATGCAACCCATGTTATGTTAATGATATTACTATTTTGCACTAGGCAGGGATTTTAGTATTATAATTAGCTAAAAGTCACCATAGGGCAACCATAGCAGCTCAGCTCTAAAGCAGTTAGGGAAGGTTTGAGCTGGCCATTTCAAGGCAAGAAAGTGTTGAGACACCCAAAAAAGTGATGGACACTTTTCCTGGGTCTAGTAGTTATCTTGGTACCCATCTAGTCTACTTTTTAACAATTTTGTGAGCACTCCAGGCTAGCACAGTGTTTCTGTTATGTGGCGAGGAACCTGCATTTTTCCTTCAGGAACTGGCAGGTATGTTTAGAATTCAATAATATTTCTAGATACTATAATTTGTAGGCACACACACAGTTAGTTACACATGTCTTAAAGTTTTCAAGATATGTGTACTTCAACATACTAGCAAAATGTTACTTTTTTTTTCAAAATTTCTAGCATTTATGTCACTTAGAATTTATTTGTGTTTTAATTAGACTTTGCTGTTTTATTTTTAAGTAAAATGTTATTGATTCATTTAATGTCATTAATCCCACATTGACTTAAATGACATTGGTTGCCTTTCAAACTTGATTTATTTAAATGTGTTAAAAAATTTTTATGACATTTAAAAATATTAAAATTGTGTATAAATTCCCTCTGTATAATTGTATTTATATTGCAACAAATAGAACTTGACTTATATTGTTATTCAAAACTGAGTGCTAATGGATTTCAACACTTTTATGTTGCTATTCAAGAATTTATGTATATATTTTATGGCCCATACAATCTATTTTTATCAGAGTTAAGCAACTTGTAAAGAATAAATTAATGTCTTCTTTCTTTGACTACCGTTTTTCACTTATGCTTTTTAAAAATAAATAAAATTCTTATATAGTAAGTAATAGGCATTAATGATAGGATAAATTTTTCCACTATATTTGTACCACTCAAATTCCTAATTAGCCTCAAATAAATGTAATGAGAAATATTTTGACATACTATTAATAGACTACATTAAGCAACAGAAACATACTGTAATACCAGTTTTTCAAAAGAAAACTCACTGTGAGGATTAAGGTCTCATTTAGTCTACATTGATTTGGCTAGTGTATGTAACACTTAGAAGATACCTCATAATAAAAAAAAAACATTGAATCAAAACTCATATAAATACCTCCCTTCAAATAACTTGTAATCTAGGAGATTACCAGAGAAGACCTCATAGAGCCAAAGCAACCTTAAACAAAAAGAATAAATTGGGAGGCTATAATTTACCAGACTTCAGTCTGTACTACAAGGCTATCATAATCAAAGTAGCATGCTACTGGCACAAGAACAGAGACATAGACCAATGGATCAGAACTGAGAACCCAGATATAAAACCACCTTCATATTGCCATCTGATCTTTCACAAAGCAGAGAAAAACATACACACGGGGAAAGAATCCCTATCCAACAAGTGGTGCTGAAAATATTGGATAGCCACATGTAGAAGACTGAAACAGAATCTGCACCTCTCACCACTCACAAAAATCAACTCATGATGGATAACAGACTTAAACCTAAGGCATGAAACCATAATAATTCTAGAAGAAAATGTTGGAAAAACTCTTATAGACATTGGCTTAGGCAAAGAATTTATGAAGAAGACCCCCAAAGCAATCACAGCATCAATGAAAATAAATAAATGGGACCTGATCAAATTAAAAAGTTTCTGTACATCCAAGGAAACAATCATTAGAGTGAATAGGCAACCCACAGAATGGTAGAAAATATTTGCATGCTACACATCTGATAAAGAGCTAATATCTAGAATCTATAAAGAACTCAGTAAATTGACAAGAAAATCAAATAACTCCATTGAAAAGTGGGTAAAAGACATGAACAGAAACTTTTCAAAAGAAGGTAGACTAATGGCCAACAAACATATGAAAAATGCTAAACAGCTCTATCATCAGGGAAATGCAAATCAAAACCATAATGAGATATCGCTTATCTCCAGTGAGAATGGCCTTTATCAAAAAATCCCCAAACAATAAATGTTGGCGTGGATGCAGAGATAGGAACACTCATACACTGCTGGTGGGACTGCAAACTAATACAACCTCTGTGAAAAGTAATATGAAGATATCTCAAAGAGCTACAAGTAAAACTACCATTTGATCCAGCAATCCCACTACTGGGCATCTACCCAGAGAAAAGAAAGACATTCTATAATAAAGACATCTGCATTAAAGTGTTTATAACAGTATAATTTACAATGGCAAATATGTGGAAACAACCGAAGTGCCCATCAATACATGAGTGGATTAATAAAATGTGGTATATGTATACCATGGAGTACTACTCAGCCATAAAAAATGGTGAACTAATACCTCTTGTATTAACCAGGATGGAACTAGAGACTGTTCTTCTAAGTGAAGTATCACAAGCATGGAAAAACAAACATCACATGTAGTCATTATTAAATTGGAACTAATTGATCAACACTTATGTGCATATGTGAAAATAACATTCATCAGAAATTAAGCAGGTCGGGAGGATGGGTAAATTTACATCTAACGGGTACAATGCACACTCTGGGTGATGGGCATACTTTGACTCAAACAGTACAAAAGCAATTTATGTAACCAAAATGTTTGTACCCCCATAATATTCTGAAATTTAAAAAATGTAAATTTTGACAACATAAGTCTCTATTGATTAGCACAAAGGTATGTTTATAAGACACAAATATGTATCATCACTATTATCTTTAGATACATTTTACCTCTAAATCTCCTAATTTTGATAGCTTCTTAAATAATGCTTTAACAAAATTCATAATTATCTATTTACTTGTAAAACAATGTTACCTTTTCATACTTTTTTCTGAAGTATCCAGAGCACTTATAACATATCAGATGTTTCCCTTTCAACAGAATACACATCAAGTAGATTTATATGATTCTATGAAATGGATTTGACTTACATGTGAAGCATCTGAGGAAACTAATAAGTAACTGGTATCATCTAACTCTTTGTAGGACTTAGTCTCTTAATGGAGCCAACCCATTATAAGCTACTGCTTTATCCTTCATCATGAATAAGAAAACTTGTGAGGAAAAATAAAGTGAATTTAGAAATGTAATCATTTGGCCTAAATGAAAATCACGCTTCAGAAACATAGATTTCACATGGTATGATGCCTTCTCTATAAAATAAAAAACTTACCTATGCAGTACAGTAGTCAGTTGGTGAAATTCATTGAACATAGACATAATATTTGTACTTTTGTATTAACATATGTGTATTATCCTTAAATAAGAGTTCATTTTAAAAGTCATGCATCATACAGTGATAAATAAACACAACTTCTAGAGATGCATATGGTAAAAGGTCATCTACAGGCACAATCTGCTTAAATTGAACACTAACATTTGAAATAGATGCAGATATTTTCTCAAAAAAATTAGTAGTCAATGGTGTTCATGAGATCAGTTTATCAGTATGCTATCTGTAAATGTCAACAAAAGTTTGCACAGTTACACATTTATTGACTTCTTAAGAAATGCATTTCAGCACTTAACTATTCAATATATGTGCACTTTTGTTTTCACTGAGTTGAACCTTATTGAAAGAGTTTATTGTACATAAAATATTGTAACTAAAACCAAACACAAAGTAAATAAGTGGTTATAGATTTACCTCATACCATAAATGACAAGCAACTTTAGGAAGAACATTCCAAATACTCTCCATGGAAAGATTCTTCAGTTTCTATTTCCCCCACATATATCATATTCACCTAACTAAAAATTTCCCACATTTCCCATAGCCATAATTATGGCCCAACTGATTAGTATAACAGGTGCTCAAAAAGGACAGTAAGGGGAATATTTGTCTCACTTATATGCAAAACCTAAAGGAGTTAGCTGCCCTGACCTGCTCATGTCTGAAAACTCTGTTTTACGCATAGTGTCTCTTCCTGAAAAGTGAGGATAATTTCAAACTGCATCTGAAAAGATTGATCAAAGAAGGAGAGTTATAAGTAGAATTCTTTCAGATTTAACCACATGTAAAACTCAAAATTCTGTTCACCTCTCATGCATTTCATACACTTATACAGGAGGTTATGACAGAAGCTGAAAGTACAAAATAGAGGTCTACTAGAACTATTTTAAAAACCTTATTAGAAGTTTAAAATAATGGGACAAACACTAAATTGGATGAGATGCCTATAAAATAGGCATAAGCTGTGACTTTTCCAAGCAAACCAAGATATATGTTTTCCCTACCTATGATCCCACAAATTCAACTGCTATGTTTAAACTTCATATGCCTTGCTCATGTTTACTAGAATTAATGTAGTACAGCATTTATAGCAAAAATTATTGGACTGTAAGACACAATTATAAAAATTCATATATTCAATGAAACTAAAATGCATAAAGTGCAATATTTTATAACATTGAATAGAAATTAAGTATAACTACTTGCAAAAACATGAATGAATATTAAAATATCAAATTAAACGGCAAAGGATCATATCTTCTTAAACTCCACATTAGGTCCACCCACTCTATTAATGAGTCATTAAAATATGTCAGGTTGCAATCACTATAAAAGCTATAGCTTGGTAGTTTCTAGCTACAGCTCTGGCTTCGTAGTAGTAGTAACTTCGTAGTAACTCACCATGACTTTGTAATCTATATCCATCTTGAGTTAATAATCTATTATACTTTCCCTTCGCCATGACTCATTCTAAATTTCACTCACGCTTGGCTAGCCCTTCAGGTGATCTCAATTCCTGCCTGATTAGTCAATTCATGCCTTCACTCTTAGGGAGGCTGTGCTTTGATGGCTTTGTCTTTGTTCAGCTGGGATTGCTACATTTTCTAACTCACTGTTCTTACAGCTACAGAAGCACCAAAAGACTCCTCAGTGAATTCTCCAAGTTTCAGATATAGTCCTCCCTGCCTCTTCTAAGGGAAGCAGTAACCCTACCTCCTCATAATCAGGAGAATCCAATACTTCCACCACTAGAGCAAATCTTTTCTGGCCTGTTGATCTAAAAGAGATATACAAAACATTTAAAGCCTCAGGTTCAGATTTACTGTGTTCTCTGATGATAGTGTTACTCCGTTGGGAACCAGGACCTCACATCTGCAGAGCCTCAGCTTGCAGAAAAGCAGAGCAAAACTACTAACAGTGGGTCCCTAAGAGTTATAAAGAAACCAATCTTAATTTCATTCTTTGGTTCCCAGACCATGCCTCTACATATAGAGGACATAGAACCATATAATGGCTGTTGCTTTAATACATATACAGATGCTCCTCAACTTATGATGGGGTATGTTTCAACTTACAATATTTTCAATTTATGATAGGCTTATCCAGATGTAACTCCATCATAAGGTGAGAAGTATAGTGATTGAATACATATGGCTTTCACGGTATCATAAAGTTAAAAGTCAAACAATGATAAGTTGGTGACCATCTGTGTAACAACTTGGAGGACAACATCCACAGTGTTTCTCGGCAAGTTGGTGCTTTACTTAAATGATGGTCTTAGACCAGATATTTCCGGGTAATTTGGATATAGTAGAAACAATGTCTCATTTAGACATGTGTTCAGTATTGTATATACTTCACTATAAAGTGTCTTGTTTGGTCTGAGGCCATATTATATGGGATTCCATGTCAGTGTATCAGTAATTCTCTAAGCTATTGGATAGCAGTGACTGCAGAAACACTTGGGGCCAGCAAGGAATTCATTTCTGGAGTGAGGCATCAGTTCCAACAAGGAATATAGTTGTCCATGCCAAAGTGGAAGAAGTACAATATAATCACATGTTAAGCTGTTCTCCTTCAGGACTCAGTGCTGATAAAGTATTCAACATAGTGGTCATTAGATCAGCCTTGGTGAAAGGAAGCACATGCTCTTTTCTCCATGAATAGTCTCATCTTTACCAACATGACCACTTAATTCAGTCCACTGTGCAAACAATGTTATCTCTTGGTACAGAGGCTGGGTAGCATCAACTAGATATGCTATCTGTCCACCAGGTTGTTGAGTTGTCCCTCTGCATTGGATCCTATCTGCTACTTCATCTGCATTCCTCCACTCCAGAACCCATTTTCTATTACCTATTAATTTTGCTCCTGTGGATCCTCTGAATTCTGACCAGCCATTTATTTTCTTTTTTTGTTATTTATTTATTCAGGATATTATGGCTGTACAAACATTTTGGTTACATGTAATGCATTTGCCCTGCCCAAGCCAGGGCTACAAGCATGTCCCACCCCCATACAGTGTGTTCCGCTTCCATTAGTTGTGGATTTACTCCCCAACTCCACCCCGATTGGCACCCAATGAGTATTACTACCATGTGAACACCTTAGTGTTAGTCAGTTAGTACCAATTTGATGGCAAGTACCTGTGGTGCATGTTTTTCCATCCTTGTGGTACTTCACTTCAAAGGATGGGCTCAATCTCTATCCAGGATAATAAACAAGGTGCTAGATTATCATTGTTTTTTGTAGTTGAGTAGTATTCCATGGTATACATATAACACATTTTATTAATCCACTCAGGTATTGATGGGCACGTGGGTTATTTCCACATCTTTGCAATTGTGAATTGTGCTGCCATAAATATTCAAGTGCAGATGCCTTTATTATAGAAAGTCTTTTTTTTTTCCTTTGGATAGATGCCTAGTAGTGGGATTGCTGATCAAATGGTATTTCTATTTTTAGCTCTTTGACCAGCTATTTATTTTCCACTACCCAATAGTTTATGTACATCCTTATATCAAGCGCTATCTCCTTTCTGAGAAGTGAGTTTCAGTTTTTCCCTATGACGCCATGGGTTTAAATTATGGAAGGAAGGGTCATTGTAGCAGAGGTAATGGGGCTATGAACCACTTGTTCACATAATTTTCTGGACCCTCTCTAAGAGCTTGGGTCCAATTCAAAAAGTATCATTTTCATCATACAATGGATTATTGATGCTCCTTCCCCAAATGATGACTTGATGGGATCTTACAATATTCATTTGGTGATGAGTAGCTCTGTTCACTTGGTCACTTAATGTCCAATGGCCAGACTTTCAGTCACAATTAGTACTCAGTAGTATGCAAGGAAGTGAATCTCAAATAGTAAATAATTTTATCTTGAAGAAGTCTCCACCTTTTTCTAGAACTTAAGTTTGTATTGTGACCCTATGATTGAGTTTTGCCAGAGATTACACACAGAATCCTTATCAACCATGGATATTTTTTGTAGAATCAAATGTGATCCTGAACCACAGGTTGGACCTATTAGAGAAACCTCAATTTATTCAGATCTCACTCAAAATTGTCAAACTCCCAAGTCACCTGAAATATTTATGGGAACAACATTTCCAAGTGCAGTTTCTTCAAATTCATAGAAACCTGTCAATTGCTGTGTTTATTAGAGGTCAATAGTATAAGATGCAAAAATTTGACCCTACCTTTAATGGGGTATTTTTGCAAGACCCTCCTGTACTTTTCAAATAATAGCCATTATTGTACGAAGGGTCAAATGAAAGTCTCTAAACAGTTTTTTGCAGCCAATATAGAAAATCAGATACCAAGTAAATATTGCAAAAAATATTTTCAAAGGGCCAATTATATCTAAGTTTTCAAATGTCATACCAACAATATTAGTACCAGGTCTAAGTTTTTTCCTATTGATGTTTAATATTAACAGTAATTTTACTTCTGGTTCTATATTAAAAAATATACTAACAATCTAACACAAAAACAAGAAAAAATTGACAAAAAGGGACATAGACAAATATTTATCCTACAAATACATTCATTAATTCATCTCAACATTATATATAATATAAAAAATTTCCAAATTGGAGTTAAAGGCAAAAAATGGCATGTGCAATAACAGTCAATCGGAAAACCAAATTAAAGACTCAATGCCCTTCAAAATAGCAACAAAGAAAATAAAATATCTAGGTATATATCTAACTAAAGAGGTAAAGGACCTCTATAAGGAAAACTATGAAACACTGAGAAAAGAAATAGCAGAACTTGCAAATAGATGGAAAAATATACCATGCTCGTGGATCGGAAGAATCAACATTGTTAAAATGTCTATACTACCCAAAGTGATCTACAGATTCAATGCAATCCCTATTAAATTACCAACATCATTCTTTACAGACATAGAGAAAATAATTATACACTTTGTATGGAATCAAAGAAGACCCCGTATAGCAAAAGCAATTTTAAGCAACAAAAACAAAATGGGAGGTATTAATTTGCCAGACCTCAAACTATACTACAAGGCCGTGGTTCTTAAAACAGCCTGGTATTGGCACAAGTGCAGGGACACAGACCAGTGGAACACAACAGAAAATCCAAATATAGAACCATCCTCATATAGTCACCTAATTTTTGACAAAGCGGGAAAGAATATACTCTGGGGACAAGAATCCCTATTCAACAAATGGTGCTGGGAGAATTGGTTAGCCACTTGTAGAAGACTGAAACAGGACCCACAGCTTTCACCTCTCACCAAAATCAAATCACGGTGGATAACAGACTTAAACCTTAGGCGTGATACAATCAGAATTCTAGAAGAAAATGTAGGAAAGACTCTTACAGACATTGGCCTAGGCAAAGAATTTATGAAGACCCCCAAGGCAATCACAGCAGCAACAAAAATTAATGAATGGGACATGATTAAATTAAAAAGCTTCTGCATAGCCAAAGAAACAGTCCAGAGAATAAACAGACCACCTACAGAATGGGAAAAAATTTTTGCATACTACACATCAGATAAAGGACTGATAACAAGAATCTATTTAGAACTCAGGAAAATCAGCAAGAAAAAATCAAGCAACCCTATCAAAAAGTGGGCAAATGACATGAATAGAAATTTTTCAAAAGAAGATATAAAAATGGCTAACAAACATATGAAAAAGTGTTCAACATCTCTAATCATCAGGGAAATGCAAATCAAAACCACAATGAGATATCACTTAACCCCAGTGAGAATGGCCTTTATCAAAAAAACCCAAAACAACACATGTTGGCGTGGGTGTGGAGAGACAGGAACACTAATACACTGCTGGTGAGACTGCAAACTAGTGCAACCCCTGTGGAAAGCATTATGGAGGTATCTTAAACAGATTCAAGTAGACCTGCCATTTGACCCAGCAATCCCATTACTGGGCATATACCCAAAGGAAAAAAGGTCATTCTGTAACAAAGGCACGTGTACCCAAATGTTTATAGCAGCACAATTCACAATAGCAAAGATGTGGAAACAACCCAAATGCCCATCAATACATGATTGGATTAGTAAACTGTGGTATATGTATACCATGGAATATTACTCAGCTATAAGGAATGATGAAGATACGACATCTCTATGGTTCTCCTGGAGAGAGTTGGAACCCATTATATTAAGTGAAGTATCCCAAGAATGGAAAAACAAGCATCACATGTACTCACCAGAAAATTGGTTTCCCTGATCATCACCTAAATACAAATCTGGAAACGACACCAATTGGACATCAGACTGAGGTGGGGGGTGGGGGAGGGGGTGGGGGTATGCCTACACAATGAGTGCATTGTGCACCGTTTGGGGAGTGGTAACACTTGAAGGTGCTGACTCGGGAAAGGGGGGGTGGGGAAAAAAATATGAAACTATTGTTTTTAACTTGCACTGTTCACTTAATAATTTATCATGAATATTTCCCATATTATTTCATATCATTGTACAAGAAATAATGTATACATTATGAGGACATTCTGTATCTAACAAGATATACTGTTAGATTCTTTGATTCTGTAAAATTAAATTGGAAAAAAAAAATGGCATGTGTTTTTGATTATTCAAAATATTAATCATGTAGGGTTTAAAAATTAGAATGCATAATCGCATACACAGTCTAATACAAATATAGACAATTCATAAATATAGAGTAATGCCTGAAAGTACAAGTTTCAAAATGTGAATATGGCTATTTTTAGGTAATTTTAATTATGATAATTTATGTTTTCTCCTTTACAGTATATTTTTTCCATTCTGGTCCTAATTTTTCTAGAAAAAAATTAAAGATATATTAATAATATATAAACTGGAAATTCTTATAAAAATGTAATGTAATATGTTTTATGTAGTCAAGCCTAGAATATTTTTGTTAAAATATACCATATGCAAAAATTGTTTAAACTGTGTCTTCAGTTAGTTTTCATTTAATAGAATA
Source organism: Eulemur rufifrons (assembly GCF_041146395.1). Classification (NCBI taxonomy): domain Eukaryota; kingdom Metazoa; phylum Chordata; class Mammalia; order Primates; family Lemuridae; genus Eulemur; species Eulemur rufifrons. The sequence continues at coordinate 80,012,114 of NC_090984.1, forward strand.
TATTAAGACACAAAGGAAAAGAACAGATCTAAAACCATTTGAAAATCACCAGAGAGTTGGCTTTTTTCTCCTGATTAAATAAAGGATCCAACATTTGATTTCATTAAAACCTGATTTATATCCAATTACCATCCATTAATTTTCTGTATTCTTGAAAACCTTAATCTATTAAAATATTTTATACTATCATATAGAAAATTTCAGCAATTATTTTATAACCTCAGGTAGCTAGCCTTAATGGGTACAACTCTATCAGAAGAAAGTATAGGTGGTACAGTGCTATTTATTTAGGAAGGAAAAAAGCTTTCAGTGAAAATTCAATAGAGCATCAAGTTTATCAGTGATTGAATTAAAAGCTAAGAATGTAAGATAGTGCACTCATTATCTTTAGAAGAGTCTAGTATGACATATCATTAGATTGTCCACTCCAAAGAGAAGACAACCCAATATTCAGCATTATACTAGTAATGTCAGGAAGCAATTATTCCCACGTGCTAATGAGGATTAGACTTTAGTGCTTTTAATATGCTTATAGAAGAAGGAGTTTACTCTCTTAACTATCCTCTCCATTATATTAGGTATGTGACAGTAATTTGAAAAGATAAAGTAAATATCTTATTACAGCTAATATAGTGTTGTAACTTTTAAATTGGCTTTATCAAGTGGCCAGATGGCAAGATTTTCTTAAAGTGATAAGTAGGTAACTGAAGAATATATACCATCATAAAAATGAATGGAAGTGAAATCATTTATGATAAAAGCAATCAGTTGGTTATGAAGAATCAAGGTCATGTGAGCTTGTATCTGACAAAGATATGGCTACATTCAATGAACCTAGTAGTCAGATGAGTAAAAGTTGAGGTAAAACAACTTAAAGGTTAATAGATTTCAATAAGCTCAGACCAATATATAGCAATGTTTCTAGTAAGGTTGCTGCATGATTGAAGACAGTTTCCTCAGGTCATGCTAAATATTAATACTGAAGGAGCTATAAAAATAATAGGCAGGTTTATTCTTTTTGCTTAAGATCACTTTGGATATTCAGGCTCTTTCTTGGTTCCAAATGAAGTGTAGAATTATTTTTTCTAGATCTGTGAAATGTGACATTGGTATTTTGATGGGGATTGCATTGAATCTGTAAATCACTTTGGGCAGTATGGACATTTTATAATAATAATGCTGATTCTACCAATCCATGAACAATCTTAAGCAAAAAGAACAAATCTGGAGGTATCACAATACCTGACTTCAAATTATACTATAAGGTTATACTAACCAAAACAACATGGTACTGGTATAAAAGTAGAGACATAGACTAATGGAACAGAATAGAGAACCAAGAAATAAAATTATCTACCTACAACCAACTGATCTTCAACAGACAATATACACCAGGGAAAGGAAACCCTATTCAACAAATGGTGCTGGGAAAACTGGAGAGCCACATACAGAAGAATGAAACAGGACCCCTATCTCTTGCCATATACAAAAATTAATTCGAGATGGATAAAAGATTTAAATGTAGGGCACGAAAACATAAAAATTCTAGAAATAACATAGAAAAAATTCTTCTAAACATCAGCCTAAGCAAAATAATTTATGACTAAGACCCCAAAGGCAATTACAGCAACAATAAAAATAAACAAATGGGTTAATTTGTGTGAGTGGTGAGAGATATGGATCCTGTTTCATTCTTCTGCATGTGGCAATCTAATTTTCCTAGCACCATTTATCAAATATGGATTCTTTTCCCCAGTGTATATTATTGTCTGTCTGTTGAAGATCAGTTGGTTTTAGGTAAATAATTTTATTTCTTGGTTCTCTATTCTGTTCCGTTAGTCTATGTGTCTACTTTTATACCAGTATCATGTTGTTTTGGTTATTATAGCCTTGTAGTATAATTTGAAGTCAGGTAATGTGATGCCTCCAGATTTGTTCCTTTTGCTTAAGATTGCTTTGGTTATTCAGGCTCTTTTCAGGTTCCAAATAAAGTGTGGAATTAATTTTTCTAGATCTGTGAAATATGATGTTGCTTTTTTTATGGGGAAATACATTGAATCTGTACATCACTTTGGATATAAAAGACTTAAATGTATGGCATGAAACCACAAGAACAATAGAAGAAAACGCTGGAAAAACTCTGTTAGATAATAGCCTATGCAAAGAATTTATGATGAAGACTCCAGTGTCAATCACAGCAACAGCAAAAATAAATAAATGGGATTTGATTAAATTATAAACCTTCTGCACAGCCAATGAAATAATCAACAGAGCAAATAGACAAGCTATACAATGGGAGAAAATATTTGCAAGCTATATATCCAATAAAGAGATAATAACCACAATCTATAAAAAACTCAAGCATATCAGAAAGAAAAAAATCAAACAATCCCATCAAAAAATGGGCAAAAGACATGAACAGAAGCTTTTCAAAAGAAGATAGACAAGTGGCCAATAAGCATATGAAAAAATGCTCAACATCACTAATGATCAGGGAAATGCAAATTAAAAGCACAATGAGATAACACCTCACCCTGGCTTTCATTAAAAAGTCCAAAAATAATAGATGGTGGCGCGGATACAGAGAGAAAGGAATGCTTCTACACTGTTGGTGGACTGCAAATTAGTACAACCTTTACGGAAAACAGTTTGTAGATACGTCAAAGAACTAAAAGTAGACCTACCATTTGATCCAAGAATCCCATTACTGGGTATTTATCCAAAGGAAAAGAAGTCATTTTCTAAAAAAGACACCTGCATTTGAATGTTTATTGCAGCACCATTCACAATTGCAAAGATGTGGAATCAACCCAACTGCCCATCAATTCAAGAGTGGATAAAAATAAAACAGCATATATACACATACTGTTTATATACAGCATATATATATATAGTTTATATACAGTATATATATATAGTTTATATGTTATATATATATACATGCACACACACATACACACACACCATGGAGTACTATGTTCAGCTATAAAAAAGGAATGAAATAATGCCCATCAATTCATAAGTGTATTAACAAAATGTGGTATAATTATGCCATGGAATACTATACAGCCATGCATAAGGATGACTTAATGCCTTTTGCAACAATTTTGATGGAACTAGAGACCATTATCCTAAGTGAAGTATCTCAGAATTAGACAAACAAACACCACATGTACTCTCTAACAATTAGGAGCTAAACGATGGGCACACATTGGCACAAAGATATGTAAAAGACATTGGGAACCAAGAACAGGGAAGGGGGTGAGGGGGAGAAGTGTAAAAACTTACCTATTGTGTATAATTAACACTATTCTGGTGATGGGCACACTAAAAGCCCCCTACTTAAACCTTATACAAGGAATCCATATAACAAAAACATTTGTACTCCTTTAATATGTTGAAATAAAAAAAGAATAATAATTTCTGCACAGAAAAATTGGGAATCACCTTAGGTACATGACTTTATCTTAAATGGGATAAAATATAAATAACATAAAATATAGCCTTTTAACCACTGTTACATGTAGAGTTCAGTAGTGTCAAGTACATTCACAATGTTGTGCAATCTCCAGAATGCTTGTTATCTTAGAAAAACAAAACTCTATTCCTTTAAACAGAAAGTCCTCATTTTTTTCCTTCCCCCTCTCCTGGCAAACATTATTCTATTAATACTTTCTGTCTCTTTGAATTTGAGTACTCTTGGTACTTCACATAAATGGAATCATACAGTATTTGCCTATTTGTGACTAGCTACTTTTTTTCTGTTTTTAAATTAATCTATTTAATAATTGACAAATAAAAAATGTAAATATGTATAGTGTACAAAAAAAATAATAGGCAGGAGATGTAGTCCTAGATAAGGGAGGTAGCCTCCATTTACCTGGAAAAATTTCCAGTAGTAGGATTTGTCAAAAATTTTTAAGTTCACTCCTGGAAAATGCTAAAGGCTGGTCACATGTGCTGTGATGTGGCATGGTATGGTTACATCTTGAGACGATTTTCTCTCCTGAGCTAGTGGAGAAGGCCAAGGCCAAGGTAAAACTCAGGATCCTGACAGTAATAAAGAAGCAAGAAAAAACTCAAAAATATGAATTAAACTAATCAAAGTCATTAATTTACTCCAAGAAGAACACAGAATTTTCTTGGTCCATCTATCTCTCTATTTACTCTTGCTCTCTTCCATTATTTTTCTTCCAGAAACCTTTTGAAAAGAGATAGATCTTCACGGTTCAGGTAAATAGCTATTTTAGACCACCTTATTTATATTGTTTTCCCTATCAACTTGCATTGTTTAGAGTTTAGATCAAGGGTTTGCACACTTTTTCTATAAGAACTGGATAGAAAATATTTTCAATTTAGTAGGCCAAATGGTCTCTGTTAAATCTGTACGTGTCTGCACATGTAGCATAAAAGCAGCTATGACAGCATGTAAATTAATGGGTATGGGTGTGTTTCAATAAAACTTTCTTTACAAAAATAGGTGACAGGCTAGATTTAGCCTAGGGGCCATAGTTTGAAGACCCTTGGCTTAGACCATGCAGACTGTATCATTTAGGCATGGACTAAGCTGCAATAATCAAAAGATCCCCAAATATAGTAACTTATTCAAGACACACTCCACTTACCTTCAATATAACTGTCCAGACTTAAGCAGTTCAGGACTGGTCAGGAGATCATGCCATCCTCAAATCTGAGTCATTCACAAGCTCCCCACCCCTCAACCCTGCCCTTTTGTCAGGTCTGGATTTGGTTCATCTTGGTACAATGATTAATAAACTAGTAGATTATGTGCCTTTGTACCCGATATATAATGGTAGAGAAGAAACAGGGTAACTACCAAAACAGAGAAGCAAAATAAAACATAAAAAACAAACAAACAAAAAAAAACCTTTCCCCTTTAGAAAAGAGAAGGCTTTGAAACAGTTGTCATTGCTTGATAACATGCATAGCAGAACCAAGAGGCCCTCTGCCATGACCGTGAAGTTTAAGTTCCTTGTAGAGGCTGTGGTTCTGCTCTCTGGGAGGAATTTTCTTTTGTCATTATCCTCTGTACTCCTGGACAGTCCATCTACCTAAGTAAATCTTCCTTGTTCACTAACTTACATAGTCACAGTGAGTTGTATAATACATTGTACAGTATTACCTCCTTGGCCATACTGCACACATTTCACACTTTATTTTTTACAGATTTGGGGCCTAAGATTACTTTAGAGGTAGAACCATTGGGTTTTTCATACAATATTTCTGGTACCATTGACAATGAAATTCTTTTGAAAACTCTGTAACTTTCTACTCTATTGGATTTCAATCAATTCTGTGTGAATGCAACCACAACTCAAGATTTATATCAGACATAGGTTTAAGTCTCTTTTGTTTAAATCACTGAATTTTTAGGTCTGTTTTTAGAGCACCTAGCCTCTACTTAAACAACAGAGACATAGTGCTGTTACAGATTGCTACTGGCGTTTCATGATTTCTCAAACAACCATTTTGTTTACAATATGTTCACTTAATATAAACAGAACTGAAAATTGCATTGGTAGTAATATAGGGTTATAGATGCGAAGGGCATAATGTCATAAATACAGAGAATGAAACTAGATTACTATATTTGCTTATGAATTTTTCAGTATAAACAATAATGTACTTTGTTCCAAATGGCTTTTTATATATATAAAAAACACTCTAATTTTTCAACAAAATTCTTCTGAAAGCACTTTAGTTAGGAGTTTGTGCAAAATTTAAATGATTCAGCCCTCTTCAATTTTTATTTTTAATTATTATGGGTACATAATAATTGTGTATCTTTATAGGATACATGTGATGTTTTGATATAGGCATACAACGTGAATTAAAAACATCTTTATCTACCTAGCTCTAATAATTTCCAAAACTTGATTGAAGCCACAAACCACATATACAAATCTAGCATGAAAGAAACCTATGCTCAGGTGTGTACATGTGAATATTGATAGCTATCAAAATCATACATTATTGATGATCATGCTAATATTTATAGTTCATTTTGATGAGCATTTTCTGTGCCATATTCTATAGTAAATAATTAGGAGACATGTGGAAGTAAATGAGGCTAACCTCAAGCTCACACAACTAGAAAGAGGCAGAGCTGAGACAAATTTTTAACATTTGAGATATGAAAAAATTCAGTTGACCCATTCAAGGTATCAGTAAGCACAATAGATAGAAGGCTTTTAGTCTTAAAATAGTTTACCAAGGTTAGTTATTTCTTCTTTCAGATCTGGTTATTATAGATTTATTAATACAGCTAATACAGCTTGAGGGATTTTTTTATTAATACAATTGATATAGTTTGAAGGCCTTATATTCCAAGATAAGGTAGAGATTAAGTCCATTCATCTTGTTTCCAGGAAATTGGAAATGGCAATAGAATTCTGGAAGACTGATAGAAGGAATTATCTACCTCTGGATTTAGGATTAAAAAAATGAATTTTACTATTCCTCAGTAAATAATCTGTTTTCCTTTCACACTCTCTTTTTTCCCTGAATATTTCAATTTAGAGAGAGATTATCTTGGTGTAGTGAAGAAAAATTGGGAAACTGAAAGCATATGTTGCGGCCTAATGGTAAAGTAGTGAGTTCCATTCCAACTGTGCCTCCAGTTGAGTAAAGAGAAAGGCTGGATCTATTCTTGAATTCTGGAGTAGTCTGAATTCTTCTTGATATCAATTTTGTTTTATTTTTTCAGATAACTGTCTCCATATATATTCTGATTCTTTTTTTATACTGAGATGTCTTCAAGTATCTTGTCTCCATTCCCGAATTTCTGTCACTTTGTATTAATAGAACAACCTCATTTCAGTAGTTAAGATTTGGTTATTTTTATGTTTAAAACTTTATTCTCAATTCAATTCAAAGTTTTAGTTTTCCTCCTACCCAAGGGCAGGCTACAACCCTGGCCATAGTTCTCTGAAATGGAGAAGAATCTGGTCTGGCATTACGACACTTTCTCCCTCTCTCATTTTTATGCATGTGTTTGAATGTGGGGTAAATGTTGCTGGGAGGGGCCCGGAGAAAGCCAGGGGCTTCTGACATGCCAGTAAAGGCTTCACTCTGGTCTAGTCTGCTCTGATTGATCTTTAGCCCTTTGCTTAGGTGGTGGTCTTCACATGGGTATGCTCTTGGTATATGTCACCAAGTTAGGCATGTCTCTGTTTAGCTTGGTAGCTTCCCAAAGCCCCTTCCTCTCTACCCACTGCTCTTAGATGTGGAGTCATAGTGAGAGCTATATTTTCATTTACCCCTACTTTCGACCCCATATACAGGGTGAATTATTTTCTACCCAAGCATAGCAAACCACTTCCATTTCCAGCAGTCTTACACAGACTGCTTCAACAATCCTTTCTTGTTCAGAAATCCCTATATCAGAGGTGGATACTACTCTTTAGTTTAACTATATACCACCTTTTTTTCCCCTTACAATAGGAGGGCAGAACTAATAAGTTATAAAACCCATATTCCCAAGCTCCCTAAATATTCTCACGAATGATTTTACCACTCTCTGCTCTTATCTGGATGCCAGGTGGACAACCAGTTTCTGAAGCTCAGCAAGCATTAATCCAGAGAACAAAGTCACTTTTTGCAAGTACCCTTAGTCTTTGCAAGCGAATTTTTTTTTAGGGGGGTGCTTGGTTTTAGGCCTCTCACCCATGGAACCTGCACTTTCTAAGAAATGTAGAACTCTCTTTACCATCTTTTTATGTCAGCTTGAGCAGGGAGGTCGGAGGAAGGACAGCTGAGTTGTTAAGCCTCTCAAATAACCCTGAGGAAAACTGGCTGGTCTTACCTGCCCATCGTGTGCTCACCTTACACTGTTGGGAACTTAGTAATTTTGTGCTCAGCTTTGGGCCATGGCATTAATTCTGGGGCAAGAAGAAAAAAATGCCACTTAATAGAAGACCCCACTAGTCACTTTGAGGGAGAATGCTGATAGGACCCACTCATTCTACTAGCTATCACAGATGACCAGATGATATAGATATTTATCTCTCTTACTAACCCCAAGAAAGCAAAATCCTTTTGTTCCCCTCACAGAGAATGCAGAGCTGCTTTTGATTAGAAGGGAGTACAGACCTCTGCTCTTACTAGTTCTTCAAATGTAACTAATGGAAGAAGAGCGTGGTGGTACAAATCACTTTAATGAGCACAAAAGAAAAGTGCAATTCCTAGGCCGGGCGCGGTGGCTTACGCCTGTAATCCTAGCTCTCTGGGAGGCCGAGGTGGGCGGATCGTTTGAGCTCAGGAGTTCGAGACCAGCCTGAGCAAGAGCGAGACCCCACCTCTACTAAAAATAGAAAGAAATTATATGGACAGCTAAAAATATATATAGAAAAAATTAGCCGGGCATGGTGGCACATACCTGTAGTCCCAGCTACTCGGGAGGCTGAGACAGGAGGATCACTTGAGCTCAGGAGTTTGAGGTTGCTGTGAGCTAGGCTGACGCCACGGCACTCACTCTAGCCTGGGCAACAGAGTGAGACTCTGTCTCAAAAAAAAAAAAAAAAAAAAAAAGAAAAGTGCAATTCCTTTGACAGCTGAGAGAGACCAACTTCTTAAAATCAAGTCATCATATGTCAAAACCAAGAAAAAAAAAAAAAGAAACCATGTGAGTCAAGTCTTATTCTACACTGGAGAAAACCAAGGTTCAGAGTGGAGGAAGGGTATATTGATGGTCTCTCAGCTATTTGGGAAAGGGGAATAAGAAATCCAATTGCCTGACAACAAGTGATCTACACAGGAGTTCTAAAGGTCTAGGGGCTAGTCCTGTATTTGTACCATTTGAAAGATGGGATTGTGTGTTGAAATTCTTTCCACACAGAAAACAATAGTTGTCAAACAAATATAAGAGCACAGAGCAGTAGGACCATGCATGTTTCACTGAAATAACACACTCATAGTTGTGATGAGAAAAACAAAGTTTTCTAGTGTTTTTTTTTTTTTTTTTTTTTTTTTTTTTTTTTTTTTGCATTGGTATTAGATACCAAACAGGGGAATTCTATTTAGTGTCTCTGTCAGGATGAAGCAAATGTCATCCTGGGTCCATCAACTGTTAGGCCTTTCAGGTTTACTGATGGGTCCTCCTCATAGAATCATTCATGCATATACCAGATAAAAAACAATATGAGACTTTCATTTCTTTGATATATTAATACATCCCCAATAGTACTCATCCTTATTAAGGAATAGTAAAGTAGTAAAGGTATTAAAGGGACTGCAGTGAATGAAAACAGCTGTCTATCTGAAACACTACCCAATGCCAGAAAACCTTCAAATTATTTATATTAGGGTAAAAGAGAATTTATGGTCTTTGTAAAATAAAATCATATGTTAATTTTTCTTAAAGTATAAATTTGAAATCACCCTATTAAACATTAGATTTACTTTCCTTCCTATCCTTCACATTGTTCCTTAAGCAATAAACCTTGCCCAGAATTAGCATCAACATATATTTAAGGATGTGGAAATAATAATTTAGTCATATGTCCTGTCATGACAAATGGCTAGCTTTAAGATGTCATCTTTTAAAATCTGCTTCAAATAATAAAAAACTGTGTTCTGACATTTCCATCTCCCTGAAGAGGTTCTATAATTAGGCATCTAAAAGCAGTGGTGCAGTAATGCATTGTAGTTATTTTTAATTGCTTTATTCCTAATTAGTAAGCATTATGGATTAACTTGCTACATTTGTAATGTGAGAGAGAAACACCTTGATAAAAATAATGTCCTCAAATATTTTCCTCTCTCCTCAAATAAGTAAAATAACATTATTTTCCCCTTTTCATTTTGTTAAGCAAAGTAATCTGCAGTGTTCACCTGGCTATTCAATGAAATTTAAGTTTCCACTAAAAATGGAAACTGTTCATTTTTCACAGTGTGGGTAAAATCACTGGGGGCATTTTGAATGACTGCATTATTGATAAAGAAAAGGCAGGGGGCTACAAGATTTTGGATGAAATGGGATTGCACTAATGGAATAAAATTTTCAACAAATTCATGGGAAATAGGAAGTTGATGGCAGCAAATTAATAGACAAAATGAAGAAAGAGCTAGCCTAGGCGACATTTTGGTGGAAAGAGGCTGCACAAGAAGTGAACATTTTGCCAGACAAAATGCTGTGAACTTAGCACAGGTACGTGCACACACTCATGATCACCTACAGTCACACACACAGACACACACGCACACCACATTTTAAAGAATAACATTCATCTAAGCTTGTAATCCTATTCATTCTTATTTCTATATTTTGTATGTTTTCATTATTTATGTCTAGTCTTTTTTAGTAATTACTTCTCAATTTTGTTTTTCTTATTTTGATTCATCCTTCAGGATTCTAACAACATACAAAGTATCAAAAATTTTATTCATATGGATTAATGGTTAGTGTTCTGAATACTTGTGTATGTGAAAATATCTTTGTATGGTTGCCTTCACACACAAACTATATCATGGCTTCCACACCAACCCAAGTTTTCTAAATATTAGAGGTTACTCCATTTTCCTGGGGCATGTAATGTCTTAAAGCAGTCTTCAGCCATCTTCACTTTTATTCTTTTGTAGATAAACTGCTTTCTTTGGCACCTTTGTTCATTTTTATTTGCATGTTTGAGGAATTATTGGATTATTTATTTGTTCTTGAAAGTTAAATGTGGATATAGGCATGGATCTATTTTTATAAAATTTACTTACTGTCTAGTGGTTTCAGACATTGCTCTGTTTTTTGTCTTATCGTGTCTTAATCACTTTATATGCTTGATTCTCTCTTCTAGAGACCTCAAATATTTTAAGTTTTAAAATAATAAGGTTTGCCCTGATGTATGACCTTTTATCCCATAAATTCTACTTTTTAAGCATTTTCTCACTTTCCTACATGTGATTATCAAATCTATCTTCTGATCACATATTTTATTTTCTTTTATGTCAAACATTATATTATTTTACCATAATGTAGAATATATTAATTCTGTAATTACACATAGTCATATGTTTTCTTGTTTTGTAAAAACACTGTTCTCTTATATTTTATGTCTTATTTTTCACTATCATTGTTTCTTAGACTTTCCTGATACCAGCATAAGAGAAAGACAAAGGAAAGTTTTTTTTTCAAAAAGTCATTGAAAATTATCTAATACAGTGAAAAAAAAAAAAACATTCTTCTAAATAGAGCCATCATTTAAAGACACTAGTAGAGAGCCGTCAGTTGGGTGTAAGGGGAACAGGAGAATAGAGTAGGAGGAAAAAAGTGGTAAATGAATGGTTCTAGCATTCTGTTTGGTGTAGCAATCCTAATGAGAATCAACTTCCATACACAGGAATAAAGAGGAATATATGTGTTGGGCTTTTTGATGGGCTCAAAATCATCCTTTCCATTATCTCCCCACCACATACTTAACTTCCAGATCATGGAACCTTATCATATCTCATGTAGAAGACTTAAGTCATAGCCTAGGTTCCTCTCAACTTCCTTTTCCCTGCAGTTTTCTTTCTCAACCTAGAGAATTCAAATGTCATAGGAAGAAATAGGGAAAATAGGTCCTAGGTACTTTTCTCGTGTTATCATCTTTTCTAGAATTTGCTTCAAGATAAATAATAAGCTAGTGTTTTTGGCGAGGGGGTCACAAAAAATCTGTGCTAGCAATTCAAGTATGAGTGTCTCAAAATACAGTAGTGCTACATGACTGCAGCAAAGTTTGTATTAACCTTTCTTTATATATGGGCTATTTATTATCATCACTGTGTGCACACAGTGAGCAATCATCTTCTGTGATGGCCTGGAGCCTATGAGATGACTCATTTGTAAATACTGCAAACAATTGTTAGAATACTGGCAAAGTCACGCAGGCTTTTCTTGCCAGTCAAGCTTATAAATATCTCTGGCATTCGGGAGAAATAGTCTCGTGAACATATTATCATGGAATGTTGACAGAAAATCCAGATTGTCACCCAAACTGTACAGAATACAAATGAAAGCTTTTCTCTCTGGTTGTGCTGGAAAGAAAAAGAGCAGGTTGTATAATGCATATCAATGAATCAAAAGACTGAAAACATAAAACAATTTGAGATGGTTTAGTGCCGAATCAGATTGTAGCAACAAAAAATGCAGTGAGACAAGCATGTTTAATTAGAAAATTAATGTCATGAATTTGAGACTGGAGGCGATAAACATATTACTTGAGAATTCTTGGGTCCCATTGCTGATATGTGGGTGGCCTGGCAATTCACATTCATATGGGCATATGAATTTGTATTCTCAATATGTACTACTGTCACTGACTATTTCCCATTCAATTTCTTTTAAAATATACATTTTGCTGAAATTAGTACTATTCCACTTGTAAAGATGTACTATTAATACGCTAATTCAAATACATAATTTGTTTATATTAAAGAATACAGTGATGTAGCTTTGAGGGTCTTCACCTATTTCTGGCTCTGTAAAGATATTATTCATCAATATTCAGGGGTTATGCTTAATACCTGTGAGAAGTTAAGAAAATGTATCATTTTTGTCATTAATCATATCCCTTGTTTCTTCTTTATGTGTATCATTTTTAAGTTTCTAACTTTCTCATTTAGCGGTGTAGATAGAAGAAGAAGGAAGAGGAAAAATGACAGTAGAAATAATATTGCTAATACCTTACAGTAATTGAGCACTTAAGTCCCCAGACCAGATGCTGAAAGTCATGCATCAACTGCCTTCTTTAGTCTTCAAAAATCCTACAATTTTTTGAAATGCAAGCAAGTTTTAGAGACATCAGGTAATTAGCCCTAAATCTAGAGTTTACATTTTTATCCACTTTGCTATCCTAGTGGATAGACTTCTACACTGAGTCATTGGAACTGCATAATCACATCTATGTATCATCTAATGTTAAATTAGCTTGTCTGTTTATATTTAACTTATATTTACTAAAATCCATCCATGTGCTAGATCCAGTGGATACAGTGAACCAAATGAAATGGTACCTTTATGGAACTTAAAGGCCAATATATTGAAGTCCAAATTATTCATCTGTTTACCTTGTTTTTGCCATATTTACTAATTTATTAAAAATATGTTAATGAGCATCTATCATGCTTCAAGTACTATGCAAGAGAAATAAGATATAAGGCAAAGTCCCCTTCATCCAAGAATTTTTAAGTCTAGTGATGCAAACAGAATAGACAAATAAACTGAAGATTATGAAACAATGCAGTGGTACTTTGATAGAGAGATGCAATGGCTATTAGCCTTCTTATAGGGCTCAGAGAAGGCTGAAGTAAAAACAAACAAACAAAAAGATAACAGAGCTGAGGCTTGAATGGTGACTAAGAGTTAGTCACACAACTCTGGGAGAGGTAGGAGGTGTCAAGTAGAATAAGTAATATGTCCAGATACACAGAAATAAGGAGAAGTATGAATGGAATGATATGGTTTGAAGTAGGACATGTGAGAGAGAAAGAGAGGTTCAAGTCTTACAGAGACTTTGCACTACAATAATGAAAATTGACTTATATCATTAAAGAGACAAATATAATCAGATTTGCATCATATAAATCACTGAGGAGATTGGATCATATGCAGGGAATGAGGTGTGTGTTGTGGGTAGACTGGAGTTATAGAGACAGGAATGGAATCTACTGCAATTAGATCAAGTGAAAGAAAACTAAGGTTTAAAGACATTTCCATTAATTTATCTTTTTTTTTTTTTTTTAAGAGGCAAGGTATTGCTCTATTGCCCAGGTTGGAATGCAGTGGTACAATCATAGCTCACTACAGCCTCGAACTCCTGGGGCTCAAGCGATCCTCCTGCCTCAGCCTTCCAAGTAACTGAAACTGTAGGTACACAACACCACCCTGTTGATTTTTTGTTATTTCTAGGCTATTTATTTTATTTATTTCAGAATATTACAGGGTACAAATGTTTTGGTTACATGGATTGTTTTTGTTCTGCTTGAGTCCAAGTGTGCCCATCACCCAGAGAGTGTACATTATACCCATTAGGTATGATTTCACCCATCCCCTCCTCCCCGCTCCTACCTGCTTGATTTCCACTGGGTTTTACCTCCATCTGTTCACATGAGTGCTAATCAGTTAGTTCCAATTTAATAGTGAGTGTATGTGGTGTTTGTTTTTCCATTGCTGTGCTATACTTCATTTAGAAGAATGGTCTCCAGTTCCATCCAGATTGTTGCAAAAGGTATTAATTCATTTTTTTATAGCTAAGTAGGACTCCATGGTTACATATACCACATTTTATTAATCCACTCATGAACTGATGGGTGGGCACTGGGGTTGATTCTATATCTCTGCGATTGTGAACTGTGTTGCAATAAACATTCGAGTACAAGTGTCTTTTTGATAAAATTACTTTTTTCCTTTGGGTAAATACCCAGTAGTAGAATTTCTTTATCAAATGATAGGTCTACTTTTAGTTTTTTGAGGAATCTCCATACTATTCATATTTTCCATAGGGGTGATACTAGTTTGCAGTCTCACCAACAGTATATAAGTGTTCCTTTCTCTGCATTCATGCCAGCATTTGCAATTTTGGGACTTTTTGATAAAAGCCATTCTCAATGGGGTTAGGTGATATCTCATTGTGGTTTAGGGCTGGAAGTCCTAGCCAGAGCAATCAGGTAAGCAAAGGAAATTAACGGTATTCAAATGAGAAAAGAGAAAGTCAAACTATTGCTCTTTGCTGATACTATGAATTATATCTAGAAAACCCCAAAGATTCTGCCAAGAGACTCCTGGAATTGATAAATAAATTCAGCAAAGTCTCAGGTCCCAAAATCAATGAACACTAATCAGTAACATTCATATATGCCAACAACAGTCAAACTGAGAACCAAATCAAAAACTCAATACTTTTCACAATAGCTACAAAGAAAATAAAATACCTACGAATATATTTATCCAAGGTGAATGATCTCTACAAAGAGAACTAGGAATCATTGCAGACAATGTAAACAAATGGAAAAACACACACTTCTAATTTAAAAAATTTTTTTCATAGAGATTGGGTCTTGCTATGTTGCCTAGGCTGATCAAACTCCTGGCCTCAAGCAATCTTGGCCTCCCAAAACTCTAGCTTGAGCTACCCTGCCCAGCCTAATTTATTTTTTATGCTATTTCATGGGGCCTAGAACAGACATGAATAAACATAGTCTGACATGAAATAAGTCAAACAAATGTTAAGATTGCATCTGGCAATGCTGATTAAATGTATCCAGTTGAATATATATGCACATAATCTTATCCTATGATTTTCTGTTTTAAAAAAGAAAACTATTAGATCAGTCATTTATTTTATTACACACCTTTAATCTAATAAATAGTACTTACTAATTTCTTTTGGAATAGGAAAAAAACTTTTGAAATAATTCTATAATATATGTATGTAAATTTGTAATAGCTGCAGCTTTGTGTTGAGTTAAAATAGCAGGGGAAAATTTACAGGCCACTTTGAAACATGTTAAAATATCACATTTTATTTGAAAAGATTTATATGACATATTTACCATAGTTTTATGAAATCATACCATTATTCTGCTGCACTTAGCAATTTTATTTCTATGACTTCTTTATTCAAAAATAAAAACCGATTAAGGCCTAATTGTTCTAGCAAATATCAGATATATATATATATGAGAATGATCAAATCTCTGGCTCATCATTATTTGTGGTTTCACTCTGTGGCAGCCCTGGAATAAACAAAATAGGCAAAGTCTTTCCCTTATAGAGCTCATATGTAGAGCTGAAAATATAGGAAACCAGGCAATAAAATGAATAAATAAGAAAGGAAGCTCTCAGAGAACAAGTGCTATTTAGAAAAGAAGGCATGTTTATATTAGAAGGTGGTCAAGTGTGGGGAAATTTTAGATAGGTCATGCAGGAAGCCTTCCTGGAGGAAATGTTGTTGAAGATGAGAAGTGACTGATAGCAAGGTAGCCATGCCTGGATCTGAAGAACATTCCAGGTAGAGGAGAGAACAGCTTTGGCCCTTTTGAAGAGCAGAAAGAAAGCCAGAGTGGCTGGAACACAGGAGGAAGAGAGAACCCCAGAGGAAAGTGTGAGAAGGAGAGAGGTCCTAGTGGAGTTGTGAGACAGAACAGGACCATGAAGGAACTTCTGTGTTGAGTTAGCTCTATTTGCAAAAGGAAGCTATTAGCAAGAAAAAATATGGTTAAATGTGGCTCATATCTACTTTTCTGGATGTACATACTTGCTTACAATTCCAGCTTTCAGATTTAACTGGTATGAAATAGTGGACAAACCCCAGAATAGATAAATCACTGTCATGATCAAAATTTATTTGCTGTGATCAGTAGTTTGGGCAGCTCACAGATTAGATAGATAGAAAGTGAGTTCTACCAAACTTATTTTTGCCCCAAATAATTTCAATCCAAATATACATTTCAATTTCAATTAAATTTCTCTAATATGATTGTGTGCACACATGTGTACATGTGTACACATATGTAGATATTTTCAAGTTATTTTTAACATAATGAGCTTTTTACCCCTTTTATCTCTAAAAAAACTCTAAAAATCCATTACTCACATACATTTAACTCAGTTCTGTCCATAAGTTCAAAACAGTACAAAAGATCTCCTTAGGTGGAAAAGAGAAAAAATTATTTTTACTTCCCTTCCACATCCTAACCTGCAGCTAGGCTTGACATTCTGTCAAAGGACAATGTCCTGTTACTTTTTAGATCCAGAGGAACTCAAATGAGAAGCAGGTCTCACAAATTCCAGTCAAGTCCTTTGCATGCTGAGGGTGGCTCTTGTTCTTTCTCCCAGGGCACCCTCCCACACATACGACTTTAGGTTTGACACATATAATACAATTGCAGCTGTGCCTTAGGCAGAAAACTCATAGAAAGAATGAAAGGACACCAAAAACATGCTTTTTTTCTACCATGAAGGGTGCACCTGGCCAATTATATTACTCTTTATAACGTCTACTATGGAAGGGGCAAGACAGAACTCTCAGGGCTCAATAAGAATAGCTTCCCTTCCATGTTCTTACCCGTAGCTTTGGCTTAGAGTTGCTCTTTTTCTAAGTTTTTCACTGACTAAATAGCAGAGCATATCCTGGCCTGAATATGTGTGGGTTTCCCTGTTAAAAAAAAAGCTTAAAGGATGTTGATATCTTTCTGACTTGGAAAGGTTGTTGATATCCTTCCACTGTATGCTCAATCAGAAAATGACAATAATCATCAAATTAAACATGTCCTACTTACTTTTGCTATTATAAGGTAATAATTTAACATTTATCCTTGTGACTCTAAGCTGAGTAGTAATTGATCCACTTTCTACAGCCCTAATTCAGCAAAACTAAAAATGCTAAGCAAATTTTCATAGAAAATGAGCTGTGTGAACATGTTTTACCTATTATTTCCCCCATACCTGCAAACAATACAAAATACAAGTAGTTTATTATCATTATTATTACCATTATGAATATTATTAATGCATTAATTTGTATTTCACTTAAATAAAATTTGAAATATAAAACATCTTTTTAATTTTTAAAAGATATTTATCTAGCAATTCTTGCTAATTAGTTTTAATGTGACAGACATAATGGAAAAATATGAAAAGAACTGCTCATTTTACATTTTACTGATTTAGTAAATAGAAGATGATTTTCAGAATAATACTAAATTTCTAACAATGAGTTTTAGCACGATGAGTGTGAGGATGTACCCAGTATTGTTGTTACTCAAGACCAAATAAATGATAATTTATTATTTCCTTGGAAAGTAGGGTGATGAAATCTATGAAATAAAGAATGGATTTTTTGGTTTTCTTGTTATATTTCATTGGTTAATATAGGAATAGTACTTTTTAGGAAAAAAATGAAAGTATAATTTTGATTTATAAGAATTAGAATAAGTGTTGCATCTGGTCAAAGCTCTTTTCAAGTTCAACGAGATTGAGACTAATTTTAGTCTTATGATGAAATAATTAAAATAAAATGTATTTGTCTGGATATATTGGGTGAATATGGCCTGGTGGAAAAAAAAAGCCATAATTGTCAAGTCTAGTCAATGAGGTCATCTTGGTCAAGGGGATGTTTCTAGACATAAGAGACGCAAACGGCTACTAAAATGCTTCTGAATATGCTCAAGGACAAGTGGGGATGAAACAAGAACATAATGCCTCACCCAACAGAAGCAGTGACATCTTGGCAATCACTATACTTGACATAGCCACTCTTGATCATCTGGATAGTGTGACCTTCCCTGAATGTCAATATAATGTGAAAAATCCTCATATAAGTGAAGTAAAGAGTAACCAGTGTGAGCAGGAACACATTACCTTGGCAGCTTCATCTGAGAGAAAGATCTGATTTTGTAGGTGTTTTTGCAGCAAATGGCAGTTGAAATTGTAAAAAGGAATTAGGTTATAGATAAAATTGGTAACTGACAGAAACTGTTTTTTTCCTACTGGCTTGTTATCTGTGCCAATAAATCAGCTGTTCCAAATCTGTATTGTTTCACTTCCTTTGGTGTCAGCATGTCTACTGGAGGGATCTTCAAGGGAAAAGATAGGACTGTTGGCATGTGTGAGGGAAGGGGCTGGAAATTATACAAATACAATGATATTTTACCATAAGACTTTGAAAGAAAATGCATCATTAGGCTTCGTAATTAAGGTAAGATGTTTTATTGAGGATTACACACATTATTTTAAATATTCATGATATACTTTGCTGCTGATGGGTTATCAAAAAAAACGGTCAAGAAAATGATTTGCCTGGGGTCACACATATCAATAGAAATTATGGAGAAAACTCCATGTTTTTATGCATGGTAGTCAATTAGGACCATGGAAGCATGTTCTCTCCCAAATCATATTTTTACTAGGAGGTAATAAATATATTCTTTACTTCATACACAAGCTAAATTCTTGATGAGGTTAATTTTCTTCACTACATTAAATCCTCTATAAATGATCCAAAGTCACTGCTCTCTGACAGCAGTTCAGTAGTTTATATCAGTGATCACAGACCAGTTCGTAGTATTAATGTGTCCACATCATAAAAGCTGTCAGGAAAATTGATATTAAAGAGAGCCTTTGCTGGACAACTTAGGACAAGGGCCAAGTGTAAAATTCTACAGACAATGAACTCTGTCTTAACTTCCATGGGCTATACCTTCCTATCAGAATTAAAATGAACCAACAGAAAAATTTCATCATGATCACATATTGTACATTTGGAAAAGCAGAAGATTTAAATCTATAGTCTCAGGGCTTTCATCTCTTATGCTACACGCTTCATTCAATACAAACATTCTTTAGTATACACTTAGTTAAGCTATTTAAACTTCACCTACACAGGAACAAAGAACAACTAAGAACACTTTGAAACACAGCTAGTTTGTGATGCAAGCATATGACCTCTTACACCCACCTCATAGGCATGTGCAGTGTAAAAACCCAAGAATTAAATAGAAACTTGCCACATATTATACAAATGTTAAGGAACCAAATTATCAGGCACAGAATTATATATAAATCCTCTATAGTCTACTCTTTACACAGCTACCAAAATCGGTAATTAGTCGTTCTCCTTTAGCGGATAAAGTGTATTTCTGGCATCCCAAGTGGAATTTGAGAAATAAATTGTCCTGGAAGTGTGTAAGAAAAATTGCCCCTGTGATAATCTAAGCACCACTGTTTCCATAAGATGATTTTCAAGTTATAAAGTATTGTAAAAATACACTTAAAACAATATCCTCATAACATAAGCACTACTTATATTTGTTCTTCCTTCAATATTTTGAAATGTCAACAACCTGTTATTTCATCAGTAATTTATTTATCATCTGTTTATAACCATACCTTATATGCATGTACATAGCTGCTGAGCCATAAACATGTGGGTGTATAGGTGGATATTTGGGGTAGGAGTTGGGATGGGAATGTTAGGGGGCCTTGATCATTCCAAAGTTCTTAAAAAGAGCCCTCAAATTATTATGTACACAAGACATTATCATTAGAAAAAACTAATACAGTTCACATGGAATTCTTTTACTATTTTCAAGTATAATTTAGGTTAATTCAATACAAATTAATATAAAAATGTTGAAGTTTTCAGCAATGCTTTACTATAACTGGATTGTCTACTAATGGAGCTATTTTTATGTGAGGTTTGTAAAACCTTTTGACATTATCCATATTTTAAAATGTGTGGGGAACTACTGCTCAATAAGCTTCCAAACTATGTCTTCCAGATGACACTCCAGTTTCTCTAATCTAGTATTCCATAAATGATAAACAATCTATGTTATGACCAATTTCATTATATGAAGATCCCTTCAAAATTATAATCAGGTTTTTGGTTTACCGTTATACATTCTGGTGTTCCTCTACACTGAATATGAAGAGTTATATTCATTTAGGGTAAGAACCCATTATATCAATATTTCTTTTAAAAAGCATTACCTTCAGAATACTTATATAATACTTTACATCAGTGCATTTAAGAGGTTCCTCTCTACTTTCAGTTCTTTGCGGAATCTCCATACAGTTTTTCATAGAGATTGTACTAATTTGCAGTCCCGCCAACAATGTATAAGAGTTCCTTTCTGCATTCATACCACAATCTATTGCTTTTGGACTTTTTAATAAAAGCCATTCTAACTGGGGTAAGTTGATATCTCATTGTGGTTTTAATTTTCATCTCCCTGATAATTAGTGACAGACATGGAGCATTTTTTTCATATGTTTATTGGCCATTTGTCTATCTTCTTTTGAAAGCTTCTGTTAATGTTTTTTGCCCACTTTTTAATGGGGTTGTTTGATTTTTTTTCTTCCTGATTTGCTTGAGTTCTTTGTATATTCTGATTATGAGCCCTTTATCAGATGTACAACTTGTGAACATTTTCTCCCATTCTATAGGTTGTCTATTTGCTTTGTTAATTATTTCCTTGGCTGTACAGAAAGGTTTTAATTTGATCCACCAATCCCACTGCTGGGTATTTACCTGAAAAGAAGTCATTTTACCAACAAGACACCTGTACTTGAATGTTTAATGCAGCATAATTCACAATTGCAAAGATATGGAACCAATTCAAATGCCCATCAATTCATGAGTGGATTAACAAAATGTAGTATTTGTAAAGCAAGGAATACTACTCAGCCACGAAGAAGGCAGGCTTAATGTCTTTTGTAGCAATATGGATGGAACTGTAGACCATTATCATAAGTGAAGTATCTAAAGAATGGAAAAACAAATACCACGTATATTATATTGGAACTAATTGATGAGCACACATGTGCATAGAGGAAAGTATAACTCAATGGAAATAATCAGGGGGAGGAGGGAATGGGCATAAACGTACCTAATGGGAACAGTGAATACTATATGGGTGACAGGAAAACTTATAACCCTGACTCAAGCATTACGAAAGTGATCCTGGTAACCAAAACCATTTGTACCCCATAGTACTTTGAAATTAAAAAAAAGAAAGAGATTCTTCTCTTCCTAGACATTAACAAGTAGAATATGAAAGTAAGACAGACCCTACAATGAAGAAAAACTATGCAAAATTAGAAATAGGACTTCTGAGAGTGCCATCTATATTGAGATATATGTTTTAAAATCTCTACAAATATCTCTCTTCTTCTGCCAGTACCATGCTGCTTTAGTTACTATAGACTGTAATGTTGCTTAAGGTCTGGTAAATTGATGTCTCCTAATTTGTTCTTTTTGCTTAAGACTGCTTTTGCTATATGGGGTCTTCTCTGGTTTCTTACAAAGTACACAATTATTTTTTTCTAGATCTATGACAAATGATGTTGATATTTTAATAGGGATTGCATGCTTGACATCTCTAATCATCAGGGAGATGCAAATCAGAACCACAATGAGATATTACTTAATTCCAGTGAGAATGGCTTTTATCAAAAATCCCAAAACAATAAATGTTGACATGGATGTAGAGAGATAGGAACACTCATACACTGCTGGTGGGACTGTAAACTAGTACAACTCCTGTGGAAAGTAATATGGAGATACCGCAAAGAGCTACAAGTAGAACTACCATTTGACCCAGCAATCCCATTACTGGTCATCTACTAAAAGGAAAAAAGACATTCTATATATTTGTTTGTTTGTTTGTTTGTTTTGAGACAGAGTCTCGTGGCGTCAGCCTAGCTTACAGCAACCTCAAACTCTTGGGCTCAAGCAATCCTTCTGCCTCAGCCTCCCGAGTAGCTGGAACTACAGGCATGTGCCACCATGCTCAGCTAATTTTTTTTCTATATATATTTTTAGTTGTCCAGATAATTTCTTTCTATTTTTTAGTAGAGATGGGGTCTCACTCTTGCTCAGGCTGGTCTCGAACTCCTAAGCTCCAGTGATCCTCCCACCTTGACCTCCCAGAGTGCTAGGATTACAGGCGTGAGCCACTGCTCCTGGCCAAGACATTCTATAAAAAAGACATCTGCACTCGAATGTTTATAGCGGCACAATTCACAATTGCAAAGATGTGAAAACAAACCAAGTGCCCATAAATACATGAGTGGATTAATAAAATGTGGTAAATGTATAACATGGAGTTCTACTCAGCCACAAAAAACAATGGTGATCTAGCACCTCTTGTATTATCCTGGATAGAGCTGGAGCCCATTCTACTAAGTAAAGTATCCCAAGAATGGAAAAACAAGCACCACATGTACTCACCATCAAATTGGTATTAACTGATCAACACTTATGTGCACACATAGTAGTAACATTCATCGTGTGTTGGGCAGGTGGGAGGGGAGAAGGGGGGATGCATATATTCACACCTAATGGGTGCGATGCACACCATCTGGGTGATAGACAGGCTTGAAGTTCTGACTCGGGTGGGGAAAGGCAATATATGTAACCTAAATATTTGTACCCCCGTAATATGCTGAAATAAAAAAAAAAATCTCTACAAATAAAGTTTAGAGAAACTCACTGAATCTTCACTCTCAAATACAGAAGAAAACACTGGTTTCATTCACAACTTTCCTAGTCTTATAAAAATGACTAAAACATTTATCTCTGATTCCTCCAATTTTTCTCTAATTCTTTGACCACAAGATGGAATACACACCTTCCCTGATTCTATATTCTGATCTAACATAACAACAAGTAAACATGAGATACAAATATCCCACCCTTTCAGTATAAGTAAATTTGGTTATTACAAGCACCATGGGATGATGAATACGATGACAAATTCCTGAAATGATGAATTGCTTTCTGAAAAGACAAGTACAAATGACAAATGTTTTAAATTTGGAAATAAGTCAGCTTTCTCTCTTTCACTTGCTAGACTCAATCTATGTCAAAGTGACTCAAGTTTAGTTTCCACTTAACATTTGCGGAAACAAATCACATTAAATTGATGAGATTTCCTTTTATTTCATACTACTGTTTTTCAGAATTACAAATTGCCTGTCTTCACACTAAGGTATCCACGATGATTAACTTGGCTGTTTACTCAATTACTTCTTTCTAAAATTAGAAACCTCCAAGTGTTTTTATATTTAAATTACAATCACACCAGTAATACTGCTGATCAATCATTTCAAGCTAATGATTAAAAACAGTAAATGTTCTTCCACTCTTCTTAGCTACTCTAAATAGTGTGTCAAACACAGCAGGCTCTATCTATTGTCAATACATTTTAACATGGGCCACCACATATAAGAAAGCATAAACACTCAATATCAGATTTCAATGGTTTTGTAAAAGGGCTAGTCCATAATTAAAATGTGTTATTTAGAAAGCCATGTTCTTTTGGGATTTATTTTCCCCTAGGAATACATTTTGTACTTTGAAAAGCTGCATTTTCATGATTCTAAACAGCAGGGAGAGGATGATAATTTTCTAAATGATTCCAAAGGGCACTTAATTATCCACCAAGAATAATGTATGTAGAAGAAAATGAGTAAAGAGTCGGTATATCTCATTGTAGAAATCATAATTTAGATATTATACAAATTAATTTACTTTAATTAAATTTTGAAATCATTAGTTCAACCCAGAAATGATAACAGTTGTTTATATGATACAAAATAAAAATGAGCTATCTAGTCTGAACAATAAATTTATGAATAGGTTGCTTTATAGGTTGCAACAATAAATTTATGAATAAGTAGCAGTTTCACATGTCTTCCTAATTTTATAAGATTCATTTCTGAGACATTTCTTGATAGTAAGATGGGAAAAGAACACAAGAGGTATATAATTTGTTTATCAGCTGGCTGTTTTTTCTCAATTCCATTTTCCTTTTTCTTCCCACCATTTTTACATTTGAATATACCAGACCTCAGTCATGCTATGTCTTCCACATCTATGCTTTCTTCCTATGTGATTTCACTTCACCTCATAGCTTTATATTTCTTCCATGTCTCACTTTAAAACACTGACAATTCAATGTGGGTTAGTTTTTTTATACTTTGCCCTTTAATTTTTAAGATTTCTTTAAATATTATGGATATTAGCCCTTTGTGGTATAGGCTGTGAATATTATCTGCTAGTTTAATTGCCTTTTGCCTTTGTTTATAATTAATTTTGCCATGCATTTTTCAGGTAATAAGATTTATAACTCTTTTTATTCATTGCTTCTGGATTTTGAGTCAGTCTGTTCCTATACCTTAGTTTAAGAGTACTTCATGTACTAAAAGTTTATTTTAGTACTTGTATGGTTTTTTTTTACTTTTTACT
This sequence comes from Eulemur rufifrons, assembly GCF_041146395.1. NCBI lineage: Eukaryota > Metazoa > Chordata > Mammalia > Primates > Lemuridae > Eulemur > Eulemur rufifrons. The sequence continues at coordinate 80,036,857 of NC_090984.1, forward strand.
TTTAGATCTTGATTTTTTTTTAAGAGATGGGGTCTCACTATGTTTCCCAGGCCGGACTAAAACTCTTGGCCTCAGCCTCCTGAGTAGCTGGGACTACAGGTACATGTCATTGCACTCAACTTTAGATCTCTAATTTATTTAGGGTTAATTTTTGTGTGTGGTGTGAGATATGGGTAAAATTTCATCTATGTGACTACACAGTTATCGCAACACTATTTATTAAAAAGTCCATCCTCATCCCAGTGCTTTAAAATGTCATTTTATTATATGCTAAATTTTTATGTGCTGTGGTTAATTTCTGGACTTTCTCTTCTATCCTCATGGTATGTTTGTCTGTTTTTGAGCCTAGACCTCATTGCTTTAAATTTAAAGGTAATGTAGGCCGGGCGCGGTGGCTCACGCCTGTAATCCTAGCACTCTGGGAGGCCGAGGCGGGTGGATTGCTCAAGGTCAGGAGTTCGAGACCAGCCTGAGCGAGACCCCGTCTCTACTAAAAATGGAAAGACATTATATGGACAACTAAAAATCTATATAGAAAAAATTAGCCGGGCATAGTGGCGCATGCCTGTAGTCCCAGCTACTCGGGAGGCTGAGGCAGTAGGATCGCTTAAGCCGAGGAGTCTGAGGTTGCTGTGAGCTAAGCTGACGCCACGGCACTCACTCTAGCCTGGGCAACAAAGTGAGACTCTGTCTCAACAAAAAAAAAAAAAAAAAAAAAAAAAAAAATAAAGGTAATGTAGAGTATGCTTTAATGTAGAGCAGAGCTTGTTCTCTATCTTAGATTTATTTTTCATAATTTCTTGACTATTCCTGCATGTTTATTGCTACATAAGAACTTCAGTATCAATTTGATTCATTTCCTAGAATAGTTTGTTCACATTTTTATTAGCATTTCATTGACTTTATACATTAATATAGGGAGAGCTGTTATCTTTTTAATGGTGTGTTGTTGTTGTTTTTTAATTTTTTATTGATACATAATAATTATACATATTCATGGAGTACATGTTGTATTTTGATACAAGCATATAACATATAATGATCAAATCAGGGTAATTGGGACATGATTCACCTGAAACATTTATCATTGCTTTATGTTGGGAACATTTAAAAACTTCTAGCTATTTTGAAATATAATAAATTATTGTTAACTATAGTTTCCCTATTACACTATGGAACACTAGAAATTTTTCCTTCTATTTAACAGTATTACCCCTTCCCACCACCCTTACCAACCTCTAGTAGCCACCATTCTATTCACTACCTCCATGCTGTTGTTTTTGTTTAATTTTACTTTTGTACCTTTAGAAGTGCCCTAAAATTTTTCCATGTAAGATTTGCACCTTTCTTTTTAAATTTCTTCCTAAGTATTTAATTTTTCTTGTTGCTACTGTAAGTTAATTTTCCTACCAATGTTATCTCTTTATCATTTGTGAATAAAAAAGCTATTAATTTGAACATTAATTTTATATTCTGCTGCTTAATTGAATTATTTTACTATTTGAATTGGTTTTATCATTGATTGTTGCCATTGCTGTTGTTTTATGGTGTCTATCTTATTATCTGAAAATAGAAACTGGTTCACTGTTTCTTCATCCATTTGTATGCCTCTAATTAATTCATCCATCTAATGCACTGGCTAATACTACCAATACAATAAGAGTTGACATACTAGCCATCTTTATCTTGACCCTGACCTTAGTAAGAATGCTTCCAGTGTTTCTCCATTAAATAGAATACTGGAGATTCTCAGTAAAATAAAATAAGCCATTCCACCGTGTCTCTCCCATAGAAAGAAGCCATAAGACCTGGACAGAAAGCCAGGAGAAGCTATTTGATGATAACCATATGCAAACAAGCAAACAAATAAGCAAACGTCAACCTAAACTCTATATCTTACACAAAAATTAACTCAAAATACGTCACAAATCTAAACGTAAAATATACAATTACAGAACGTTAAAAATTAAACATAGGAGAAAATGTCTGTGACCTAAGGTTAACCAAAGAGGTATTCATGACACCAAAAGCATGATCCATAAGCACCTCTTCCCTTCAGTCAGTGTAGCACAAATCTAGAGTGTTTGATTGTTTGTTTTGTTGTTAGAGGAAGAATTGTGAGTTCTTTGATTTGATGATTCTGTTTGCTCTATAGAATCCTAAAATTTGCTTTCATTTTCTTCTTTTCCTCTTCACCATCCTATTGCCAAAAGGTGCTTCTACCTTCCTTTTATCCTTCCGCCTACCTCCAGAAGCTATGCCTTTTGAAAATTCCCCTTCAAGTCTCTCCTACCCCTTTAAATGTCATCTTCCCTTTTAAATTACACTTGCCCCTTTAAATACCACCTCCCCTTTACATTACATGTATTTTAAAATCCTTTCCCTGTAGTTTATGCCACAATCTGCTTAGACATTTATCTGGTATTTTCAGATATAAAAGGGATTTGATATTTTTGGTGTACATTGAAAATTATTTTTAGGCTCCTTCAACTAATGCCCCTCTTCTGTCTTCCTACGATTTTTCTCATTCTGCTTCTGCTAGCCACAAAGCCTTGTGTCTGTGCAAGAGCAGCATGGCAGCCTGAGAGATCCTGCACTGGGATTTCATGGGGTTTTTACTCTTTTAACTTACAGTTATTTATTGTTTTAGAATTGTATTCAAATTATGCTGTAGGCATAGTTTTGAATAAATTTAATTTTCACTTTTGATTTTTTAAAGAATAAAAAAGAAAACTACACTTTTCTTTTGATTTGGAGAGTGGCTGGAGTGTTGCAACCACTGTCCATAGCTACTCAGAAGCATTGCTGATTCAATTTCCTAATATTTTGGTGAGGATTTTTTGCATTTATACTCATAGCAGTTATTGACTTCTAATAATGTATTTATCAGATTATGATGTCAAATTTGTCCTGGTTTCATAAAATATCTTAATTTCAAAACTGAGGCATGTTAGGCACAACAATATCTAGAAAATTTTGTTATTTTAAAAAGGAAATGTCGAAATAATAATAATAATAAATAGATAGGGGCACATTACAAGGACATGGGAGGCAGTTGTTAAGTGACCACTACCAGGCAAATCTTAGACAACTTGAACAACAAAGTAGAAATCCATAAGTATACAACAATTATAAATAAACAGGCACATAAATGAATGAATAAATAAATGGAGGAGAAGTGATTCTTATACTACAATGCCAATTACCACTTAGTTACTATGAAGTGATTTTAGGGGTAGAAAAATATAATTTTGCCACCATCATAGTGAAGACTGATTTAGGCAAGAATCATTAATGGTTGCTAAAGCTAAACTGAAAGTGGGAAAGGGAGAAGGGAACAAGACGAAAGTAGAACCTATAGATCTAAAGAAATTTAGCCACATCAAACAGTAGTAATGTGTGGACAATATATGGGTTCTATTCAAAGAAATAAAGTTGTACAAAATATTCCTTTATCTTGTGATATTTAAAAGATAATTGGATGAACCTTGAGGACATTACGCTAAATGAAATAAGCTACTCACAGAAGTTCAAACACTGCATGATTCCATTTATATGAGATATCTACAATAGTCAAACTTGGCTGGTTGCAGTGGCTCAAACCTATAATCCCAGCAATTTGGGAGGAATATCACAGGAGGGGCCAGAAGTTTGAGACTAGCCTGGGCAACAATAGTGAGACCCCGTATCTACAAAAAATAAAATAAAATAGTCAAACTTATAGAAACAGAGAGTAGAGTGGTGGTTGCCAGGGGCTGAGAGAATGTAGAAATATGGAGTTACTATTCCACTGGTATAAAGGTTCAGTTATGCAAAATGATTAAGTTCTCTCTAGAACTTAATCTGCAATACAATATCATGCCTCTAGTTAAAAATACTCTGTTGTAGACGTAATAAATTTGTCAAGAGGGTAAAAAAAAGTTACCCATAGAAACTTCCCTCCTAGGGTGTGTGTGTGTGTGTGTGTGTGTGTGTGTGTATTTAACAGAAAAGCATAAATATGTTCAGCATGAAACATGTACAGGTATCTTCACATCAACACTACTCATAATTTCCAAAAACTCTATACAACTCACACGTTCATCTATAGTAGACAGGGCTGCAACTAGAGTGTGGTAAGTGAAAAACTCATTTCAGGAGAAAAATTTAAGAGGCTACCAAAAAAACTCATTATCAAGATAAATAATGTTTCATGCAATATATTTAAATCACAGTCAATGCAAAAAACCATGATAAACAAAATATCAAATTTTAAAATAAAAGGTAAATTCATATTATTGATTTTTCTTTTAGCCTCAGGTTCCAACATGGATCCACATGGAATTGATAGAATGGACAAATAAATTGTGATACACAGTGGAATGCTACACAGCAGTGAGAATGAATGAACTATAACTACACACAATAACATGGATGAATCTCATAGATATAATGTTAAGTAAAAAAAAAACAGACACAAAAATTTATACACTGCTGACTTCATTTATATCAAGTTCAGAAACAGGCAAAACTAATCTAGGATATCAGAAATTAAGATAGTGGTTTCCCTTGAAAGAGGACAGGAGGAGGCATCTGGAACTCTACGAATATTCTATTTCTTGGTCTGTATGTTACATGGATTTACACTTTGGAAGAACTCATCAAACGTTTCATTTATAATTTGTGTATTTTTTTTATATGAGCTATACTTCAATTAAAAATTTTTTAAAGAAAAAATAATAATTGGAAATTTGAACGCTGGTTATTTGATGATATTAAGAGATAGTTGAAAAATTTTGGGTGTGATATGATGAAGTGAGTTTGTAAAAAACTAAAAATAATAAAACTATAATATTAACCATAAGGTAATATAATTATTGAAGTACTACAGATATGGATAAAATGGTATGAAACATGGGATTTGCTTCAAAATAGCATGGGAACTGGAGAAAGGAGAGGGAAATAGATGAAGATAGATTGGCCATAGGTTCTAATTTGCTGAAACTTATTTCTGTGTGCATAGAGTTTTTTATACTCTTCTGTTTTTGCACATTTACATTTTTTATAATAACTCATTGAAAAAAAGACCTATGATGATGACCAATGAACAACTTTGCTAGACTATAGAAAAAAGCAATATGTTACTACCCAGGTGAGTGCCTTGCTCACAGCAGATGGTCAATATATATGTGTTGAATGAAGGAATAAATTCATATGAAGACTAGAAGAAAGAATAAAAAAAACATCATTTAAATTCTCTTCCTAAATATCATTCATTATCCAAATCTAGTCATCAAAAATGAGACCTTGTAAGACAAATAATTACTGTCTAAATATTATATAATCAATGAATTAAACATGAAATTTGTTTTACTGAAAGGTAGCTTATTCTTGAGTAGCCACACATCCTTTTAACAGAATTTAGAATCATTAATCAAGAACGATACGCAACGTGTACTTTCTAGTCTTGCCTTCCAGAAATATTCTCTTTACTATCAAACTTTAACAAGAAAAGACCCATTTTTCATTTCCCTTATGATGCCATGTAAAAGACAGTGTTTCAAAGTTCAGCACTGCGTTCATTTCCCTACAAAATGTTTTAACTAAAGTCCATTTTTCATTCAAGCGTTTTCTGCCTCTCAAAGAAATATTTCATGTCATTAACAGCAATCATGTTATAATAGGGTATTCAGTTATATGTGAAAGACACTAAGATATCTTAAAGGAAAGGTATTTTTGATAAAGTGAAATGTAATTTCCCAAAAGTGAGTTAGGTTTGTATTCCCAAATCAGAGTTGTGTTTCATCATAAAAGAACAGCTGTCAGAGTTTTCCAGACTTTATTTGAAAAGATACTATGTCTGAAGGGTATGGGTCAGTGTAGACACTGGTAGTTCCACTGATGGTTCTATTAGTAGCAAAGTTCCATGTGATACCCAGATAGTGACTATAATTGTGGCCTACCGTTGGCAATATTTTACCAGGTTACTTTAGATTTTTCTTTATTTTAAAAAAAAAAAATCACCCTGGAAATCTGCCTTTTTGTTCCTTGACAAGAATATAAAGATTATAGTTTCACCAGCACCTCATTCCCATCAAATTCAATTTTTAATTCCTCAGTATTACTGTTATTTATAGTGGGCAGATATAATTGTTTCACTAATTACCTATGGAACCATCAAATAGAGAAATTTGAATCAAACCTTGTTTTCTAGCAGCAGGATCATAGAAACTGCTGTAAGGTCTCCAAAACTCTTGGCTTTTCTCTTTATAAGACTGTTAGGTCAGTTAACCAGGATAGTTCTATCCAAAAACTGTGCATATTTTTTGAAAAGGGATACATACTTTAAGCCTCCTGACCAAGACAGTTAATGAAAATCAGTTCATTATCTGGTATTTGATAAGATTATCTACTTTGGTGATAATGGAGCCTGATTTCTCAGAACCCACTCTTCATCATCACCATTGTATAAACTAATAAAAACGCCCCACACCAAAATACCAGTGGATAATATGTATGCATAAATTCAACTACTCATAGCTTCAAACTTTATATTTTTTATTGATTAACTAGCTGCTGGTTCACCCACTTGGGACCTCGAATACAGCTTAGCAAGACTCAGCTGTCAAGTACCAAAAAAAAAAAAAAAAAGTAGTTTCATGTATCATACAGAATCAGTGAGTGTCTCTCCTTGAGACATGTGGAGTAAAAAAGCTTTGGATTTTTAAAATAAGTACCACCATGACCTATCAGTACACTTTGGACTACTTCCAAGAGATTTTTGTGTTCACCCATGTTTATTCTTATTAGCCCAAGATGAACCTGATTTTGTATCAACTCCCCAATCTCAGTTTCTTGTGCATAAATCACAGTCAGACTTATGGAATGGACTCTCCTTTTAACTGACTTCTCTGCTTTGGTTCAAAGACCTCAACCTAGATTTGACTATCACCCAGCTAAGCTTGGATAACTGACTTCACTTTCCCTGTTGTATGGCCTCTCTTTGACTGGTACCCCCTCTCCTGTATTTCCCTTACCCTAACCAAACTATTCATTGTGTATGACCCATATGTTTCCAGTTCATTTGACTTTGGTCCACATCCAACTTCTCTATTCCTTTTTCTTTGTTGGTACTGACATTTCAGAGTGGTTGTCAGTATAAATTATAAGAAGTATTTATCTAAATCTTCTAACTAGTTAAGTTTCAAATATTTGGTAGATTGATGTACAATTTCTTTAAATTTCATCTCAGAGGACATGTAGAGAATATTAAACTTATTAAAATATTCTTGAGCTTATAACACTGGTAATTTAAGGAATCTCTGCTTATCCCTGCTTGTAGCATTTTAAGATGCACGTTTCATGGCTTGATAGAAAATTACTCCAAGGCATCTCTATATACAATTAGAATATTTTGGGACAAGATACTGTGTATTCTTTGTGCATTAATTTAACAAATTGGTATTGTGTCCTTATGATGGACCAGGCACTGCGCTATATACAAGAGATCTCCGCCCTTAAAAATATAGCTGACAGGGATTCTGGATTTAGCAAACAATTGTTCCTTATTAACATCCCACTATGATACCAGATTCATTAACAATAAAGAGATTTTCTGAAAGCTTTGGATTGAGAATAATGTCAATCATCAGTGGATTTCTGAATATTTTCTTTACAAATAGTGAAGGAAACATTATATCCAAAATTAAAAATCCTTTTTATGGCAAGATAGATCACAGCTGGTGCACGCAAGCCTGGGTGTATGTGCTTTCCATAGACAACCTACAGAATGGGAGAAAATATTTGCTTTCTACACATCCAATAAGGGGCTGATAACAAGAATCTATATAGAATTTCAGAAAATTAACAAGAAAAAATCAAACAACCCCATCAAAAAGTGGGCAAAGGACATGAACAGAAACTTTTCAAAAGAAGACAGAATAATGGTCAGCAAACATATAAAGAAGTGCTCAACATCTCTAATTATTAGGGAAATGCAAATCAAAACCACAATGAGATATCGCCGAACTCCAGTGAGAATGGCCTTTATCAAAAAGTCTCAAAACAACAAATACTGGCGTGGATGTGGAGAGATAGGAACACTATTACACTTCTGGTGGGACTGCAAATTAGTACAACCCCTGTGGAAAGTAATTTGGAGATATCTCAAAGAGCTAAAAATAGAAATACAATTTGATCCAGCAATCCCACTACTAGGCATCTACCCAAAGGAAAAAAAGACATTCTATAATAAAGACATCTGCACTCGAATGTTTATGGCAGTGCAATTCACAATTGCAAAGATGTAGAAACAACCCTAGTGCCCATCAATGCATGAGTGGATTAGTTAAATGTGGTATATGTATACCATAGAATACTACTCAACTACAAAAAACAATGGTGAACTAGCACCTCTTAATTTTATCCTGGATGGAGCTTGAGCCTATCCCTTGAAGTGAGGCATCACAAGAATGAAAAAACAAGCACCACATGTACTCATCATCAAATTGGTACTAAACTGATCAACACTAAGGTGCTCACATAGAAGTAATATTCACTGGATGTCGGTCAGGTGGGAGAGGGGTGGTGGGGGTGGGTAAACTCACAACTAATGGATGCGGAGTGCACTGTATGGGGAAAGGGCATGCTTGTAGCCCTGGCTTGGGTGAGGCAAAGGCATTACAAGTAACCAAAATGTTTGTACCCCAAAAATATTCTGAAATAAAACACAAAACAAAAAAAAATGTAACAGGACAAAAAAAATTAAATAAAAATCTTTTTTATACTTCTTTAACTCTCTTTCAACATTTTTAAATCATGTGTAAATATTTCAAAGAAAAATACAATTATTCCAAAGACTGCTGATTGCATAGGTACAGTAGGAGACTATGTTGTTCTCTGAGCCTTTTAGCTTGAATGAACAGATTCTAAGCACAAACGCTGCAATAACATATATAAATAGGAGAGTTTCCTAACTTTATGTAGTGTCTCTTTTGAAATAAATGCACACTAAATGTATAAAATTTAAAAAATACAGAAAAGCATGAAGAAGAAAAATGCACTTTATTCATTCCTTCAACAAAATTTTAACCTTATGCCTACCATGTGCTGCTACCATGCATCTGCTCAAGCTTTTAGAACTACAGAGGTAAGTCAGTCAGATAAGGTCCCTGTTTCCATGGAAATTATCTTGTATGTGGGTGGGGAGATTAATAAGAGACAAGTAAACTATTAAATTAGATTTGATAACTACTATTAATACAATTTAAAAGGATAAATAGTATCAACACTATTGCTAATTTGCATGGCTTTAAATATATGAAACAATCAATTCCAGATTCAGACGTGCTGTGCTTTCCACCTGACTCTTTAGTCCACTCCTCTATATGGGACTGTTAGTATAAGTGATAAACCCACTTGCTCTGAATGCACAACCATTGTCTGATTATCATCCTTCTAACAAGGTTCACACATCAAAGCAAAATTCATTTCAAAGTCTTTTTGAATTAAATTAAATATTTGAGACACTGCAAAAAATGCCCTCCTAAAAATAATCTATGCTTAGTGAATTCTTTTCAGCAAATGCCATGTTCTGACAAAAAGGTAATCAAGGTTATTCTTGCATGACTTCTCCTTCTCATATTCATGCCATCTTATTGGTTATAACTCTGCCAGACTCTGGCTGCTTCTCTTCTCTCATTTTGCATTCTATTAGTTGAAACAGAATTTTATACAGGTAAACAGTAACACTGATATGTAACATAAGCCAGATTTAGAATGAGACTACCATTAAATTATTTAATAAGTATGTAAAAAGCAAAGAGTAAAGGAAAAAACATAAAATTATCATAAGTTTATTTTAATATATTTGGAAACAGATGTTAAGCTATGTTCTAATAAGTAATATTATTTTGTTTGCATAATACAAACTTACTGCCCTTATTTCAGCTGTTCGATCATTGCCCCCTACCTTGGTGCCACTTTGTTAGTGACCCAGAGCCTGTCAGATAAAAGTTTTAGACACTGATGGGAAACAACACCAATGGAAAAGATACATATCCTATTGACAGGATATTATTATCACCTTTATATCTAATAAGAATTTTATAGAAACCAATATTCTCTATTACATTTATATATTTTAGATTTCAAAAGGATCATATCTATGAATACAGTAGCCCCCCCCTTATCTGCAGGGAATATGTTCTAAAATCCCAAATGGATACCTGAAGCTGTAGATGGTACTGAACCCTAAATGTATTATGTTTTTTCCTATACCTTCATACCTATGATAAAGTTTAATTTATAAATTAGGCACAGTTAGAAGATTAACAGCTTTTCTTTGGTATATATGTGGCTTCACTTTGACATATCTGAATAGACAGCATCACTACTGTTGTACTTTGGGGCCATTCTTAAGTAAAATAAGGGTCACTTGAACACAACACTGTGACATCATGATAGTCAATCTGATAAGCAAGAGGGTTACTAAGTGACTAACAGGCATGTATTGCCTACAGCACTGACAAGGTGGATAAAGGGATGATTCACACTCCAGGTAGGACAGAGCAGAAGAATGGTGCAAGATTTCGTCACACTACTCAGAACGATGCACAATTTAAAACTTATGAATCGTTTATTTCTGAAATCTGCCATTTAATATTTTGAACCAAGCTTGACCATGGTAACTGCAATTACAAAAAGAAAAACCATGGATAAGGGAGACTACTCTACCACTATAAAAAAAGTGTCTTTTATACTGTTAAAAAACTGTAAGTCAGAGATGGGAACATAGTTTAAGGCTATGAAGTGCATGAGTTGAAGCCAGAAAATATTTGTGATTATGAATAATATGTATATGATACACAAAGCCATATATATAAAATGCATATTATCTATAAATTTGTATAATATATAAAAGATTTGTATAAATATATAAGTGAATTATATACAAAGTTGTTAGTCTCTGCCTCATTTATATGTCTCATTTTATATTTTGATGATTTCAAAACAAAATTTATACCTAATATTTTTAAGTGAATAAAGCTAAAAGCTTAATCAAGATCATGTTATGGCTAATCCCAAGCCAGCCATAAAATGCCAGCCCTGGAAATCTACTCTTTTAAGTTTAATTTATTATTGTTTACAAACTGAAGCTTTAATTCCAGGTGAAAGCTATGTCTTTAGTTTAAAATTAGCACCTATTAATAATAGTTAGCACCTAATATAATAGTTCAATTTGATTTCTGTTGAACTATTACCTCCAATCTACCATTCATTGTTTAGAGAGTTTGAAAAATTCAGTAAAATCTGGTTTAATTTTCTTTGAAAATGAAGTAAAAGTATATTTGACCTATCAGGATTGCCAAGATACTAATGGCCTGAAGGTTTTGAGTTGCATATGATTCATGGTTAAAAATCTTCCTTTTGGCCACTAGAGTTAATGCCAAAAACTTTTCCAAAGATATTCAGATTGAACCTACGACAGGCTGGAAATTAAAAGGTATATACCATGTTCCTATTCCAGGGCGAATAAATAACAGCTTTACCTTTACAGAAGTGTCAGCATGGAAATTACCATGGCAGTAAATTAAAGGTGACATATAATATGCACTTTGTATGCAAGGTATCCTTTTACCAATTAATACCATGCTTGTGTCAGTAAATGTTAATTTTAAATGATTTTAGGGTCTTGTACATTTTTATTGATGAATGTGTCAAAGGGAAGCAAGTTCTGAATAAATGTAAAACCATGCATTACAAACAAAAGTAGTAAAGAGGATTTATAAGGCAGAGAGAAAAAAATGTGAGCTTTGTCTCAATGGCTCATCAAGAATGGATCTCTGGTTTGAACATATGTGATATCTAAGTGTTGTGACACATGCCACAAGCTTTTACTCTTATTTACTTGATATGTTGATTATAAATTTTTCAAATTTATTAAATGATCAATATTTGGGAAACAAACATTTCCCCTGGTTGACTTTGATGAGATTATTGCTGTTTTGTTGTTGCAGCTGTTCTTGTTGATTATTTTCTTTTTCTTTAGCTTACAGGAAAAGGGAAATTATGAACTTTTCTGCATTCCACTGTCATTACCCAGAAGTTATCTGCAGATGATAATGGACAAAGATACTTACCATAACATGATAGCTTTATTTGTAAATATATACCCAACCCTAGTGAAAAGTTTATCTTAATTTAGAAAGTTCCTTTTTGCTCTACCTGTATCAATTACTTCAATTATTAATTATGTAAAACTATTTACTTATTTTATAATATATTTTTACCTATAGATATTTGTTACATTCTACTGAATATGAAGTATTTGGTACAAATGTTTTTAAAACTCAAAGTGAATTTAATTATTGAATATTTTAAATGCTAAACTAACTATAATCTGACCATCAAGAATTATATTGTTTTTCTAAGTCATTACCTGAAAGACTACAAGTGTTTTACGCACAAATCTTTATTTAAAAGTCATCCATTCTGCACTTGCAGCCCTTTCCACATTAAAGCCAGAGTGATGCCTTCAAACTCAGAAATGATCATGTCACTCCCCTACTTAAAATTATTCTGTGGCTTTGATAGCCCCTGGCATACAGGTTGAAAGTCTTAACATGAAAGTCAAGGTTCCCCATGATCTTTCTGCGTTCACTTGGTTTTACTTCATCCCTTTGTATTCCAGCTACACTGGCCTTTCAGTTAATTGCCGCAGTCCTTTCTGACTCAGGGAATTACAAGCACCGTCTTCAGTCATCCTCCACCTAATCACATATCACTCATTCCTCCTGCAGATCTGAGATGTTACTTCCTAAAGAAGCTCTCACACATTCTGCCCTCCATATTTCCTTACTCTCTATCTAGGTTATGTCTTTCTGATCTAGTCTCGCTGACCTATGCTTTCTGACATATGCTCCTATAATTTTCTCCTTAGCACTTAATACAATATATTTCTTATTAAATATTTATTTGCATTTTTACTTCCACTTCCACCTTCAGTATCTACTATAGTGTTCTACATGACAGGTATTAAGTAGATATGTTGAATGTATAAATGAGTGGATTGCAATTATTCAAAGTGATATAAGCTCTGTTGAAGTTGACAGTCATTACAAATAGTTGATTTTTGTCTTTCTACTCCAACTTACCATTTTTACTCATTTACTTGCTTTCATCGAGATACTTTTTTCATTCAAAATTGTATTTAGTATGAGGTTTAGTAAAGGTTAGGTGAAATGTTTTGATGCAGGGGAAAGCAATCATAGATTTTTATGTAAAAGAGAAAAAAGAAATGGCTAACCCTTCACTCCATGCTGTGCTATTGATTTCTACATGTTGTCAATTAAATATTTTCAGTTAATGGGTGTATGTGTGTAAGTATTTGTGCTCTAGACTGACAATTCTCAGTTGAAATAGGTGCTGCCTTGGCCTTGGGAATTCTCTGCCCTGCTCAGCCTAAGGCAAAATTTGCTTGTTGATGAAAATCACTATTACTATGCTAGTAATATCACTTTCACCCCTGCTGCTACAGCTGCTGCCTATTCTGTTGCCTTGAGATTTTCAAAACACAGCAAATGGTAGCTACCCAGAAATTAGACTGAACTATTTAGGAGAGTCAGCATTTAATTGATGTTTTCGTCTTCACTGAAATATATAGGTTAAGATAACATTAAAAAGAGATAATTTCAAAAGGAATCAGATAGCTGTCAGAAATATTTTATGTCAAAATATATATTTAGTGATTTTTCCATTCCATTTGGAGGTATCACCATACTGCTCTCCCCCAAAGGAAGAGGGTCTTGAATCTGTTTCAATTCTCTATAAAAGGCCATTTTCCCTATGATATAATGACAATTATTTCTTATCATTGGTGAACATAATTTAGATGATCATGCTTTAATAGGGTTTCAATCCCTTGATACTATCCATTTTTGCTAATGTCCTTGGCACATGAGATTTTTAGAGTTTTCACTATGTTCTCATTTGTCAGTGATATATATATGAGATTTATGTGCAAAAATTCTATTAATATTAATGAGATTAGCTCTCATAAATCTGATGCTATTGCTGATAGAGTAGATTCTGGAAACAGTAAAATTCTTTACAATAATTATAGAACAAATCGAGTTACTTAGTCAAGTATATAAATATATAAAATAGTTAAATAGTGAAGTAATTAAATATGACTAATTAGTCAAAGTCATGAAAATTCTAACAATTATGATAATAAAGAATTTCAAACAATTACCATTTTCATTTTGACAACTCTTTTTCTTTCAAGCCAACTGTTGTATAGCTCACTTTGAAACAGCGAGAAAGTATGGCTTGCCTAGATGTGCAGAGGACCGATTATTGCCAAAGAGTCTTTATTTGCAGGTTATCGGTCTGCATGGATGCACATGCTACTGCAACTACATCGCCTAGCTAGATTCTCCTTAACTTTGCGGCTTGTTTTTCTGAGACAATCCCTTGAGTCATAGGTATATTCTTCTTGAGGATATTTTCTCTACCTTCTTCCAGGTGTCACAGGGCTAACATCAGCCTAGTGGACACATGTATGATAATTTCTTCTTCCACATGAAGAAGAAACAGCCTTGGCTACTTGACATCCTCAATTCTGAATTTTACAACTCTAAGCATTGTTGTTTGATGTTGATTTTTTTCTCCTTGCACAATTCAAATGATTTTCCCTGGGAAGATAATGAATCTGACCAACAACTATAACAGTTGTCATTTATTTACTGTTAATGTATATGTTATTTTTCAATGAAACAGTTATTGAGCATCTATTATTTATTAATAAATGCCAGGGGTGTAAAGGTAAAGAGATTTCTCCCTGTGTTAAAGGAATTACAGACTAGCAGTGAACATAGACATGCAAAGTACCAATGCAGATACACAGAATTGATTATGTACAATGAATTATAGAAACACAGAGAAGAGTAACTCCCTGAACTTATGATGCAGAGAGCATAAGCAATGTGGAGAGGGTAGCAATAACTGAAAAATGAATCTTTAGGTATTCTTGATTTCTAATTAACTGGTTCTTGGTGGAAGTAATGATTTTAATATCCACATATGGAAATTAAAGTAAATAATAAAAAGGCCAGGTATAGTGGCTCACACTTGTAATACCAGCCCTCTGAGAGGCCAAGGTGGGAGGATCGCTTGAGGCCAGGAGTTTAGGACCACCCTGGCAACATAGAGAGACCCTATCTCTACAAAATACTTAACAACTTAGCCAGATGTGGTGGTGCATACCTGTAGTTCCAGCTACTTGGGAGGCTGAGGCGGAAGAATCGCCTAAGCCCGGGCATTCAAGGTTACAGTGAGCTTTGATCACGTCACTACACTCCAGCCTTGGTGACAGACGGAGACACTGTCTCTAAAACAGATAGATAGAAAACTAAAAGTTGATATTTTTCTTTTAACCAGATCATGCAACATCTTAATCAGTAACTTTTTGAATGTGTAAGAAAGGTTGGACAGATGGAATACAGCAAAGAGGTAGAAGTAGTAAATTACTGGGTAAGCTTAGGGAGCTATAAGAGACCACAGGATGAGTCAAGTTGAGACCACATTTTTTCTTTGCCCTCTAAATGACCTTTAAGCTATCAGGATTATCCCCACTCCAAGTCCCCAAATCTCTCTCACACACTGCCTTTCTTTTAGTTTTCTGATAAATGCAACTTTAAGCATGACACATCTCTCTAAAACCTTCCCCTCACTCCTTCAAACAAAACTCAAGCAACTTGTAGGACCTATCAGGTCTTCAAATTCCATGCTCTGCCAATACTTTCAGATTTTATCACCCTTTAATTTCAATTCACCCTTTGCACTCCATCCAAACTGAGTCACGTGCAGTTACCTAAACCTGCCATTATTTTTCATGCTGTTTGTACACTGATAGCTGCTTTTCTCAACTCAGTTCTTTGTTTTCCTTGTGAATACTCATTGTGCCTTCTAAGCTAGCTCAAAAGCCCCTGTGTTAGTTTCCTTTTGCTAATGTAACAAATTACCATAAATTTATTGGCTTAAAATAACAAAAAAATTATTTTCTTGCACTTCTGGAAGTTACAAGTCTGAAATAGGTCTGGGGCTAAATCAAGGTGTTGTCTGGTTTGCATTCAATCTGTCTGTTCTATAAGATAATCATTCCTTTGCCTTTTCCATTTTGGGGAGGCCAACTGCATTTCTTGGCTCATTGTCCCTTCTTCTATCTTTAAATTGAGCTCACCAAGATAATCCAGGTATATCATCCCATCTCTAGATGTTTAACTTGATCACATCTACACAGTTTTTGCCATGTAAGGTAACGTATTCACAAGTTTCAAAATTAGGATGCAGACATCTATGGAAGCAGGCATTATTTGACCTACCACAACCAGCTTCTCTGTAAAGATTTACAACATCCCCATCTATCACCCAGGGTTAGTTTTTCCCATTCCCTGTGTATTAGTCAGCTTGGACTGCTATAACAAAAATAACATGGATTGGGAGGCTTAAACCACAGAAGTTTATTTTCTTGTAGTTCTGGAAGCCAGAAGTCTGAGATCAGGGTGCCAGCAGGGTAAGGTTCTGGTGAGGAATCTCTTACTGGCATACGGACAGCCACCTTTTTGCTGTGTTCTCACAAGGCAGGGAGAGAACTCTGGTATCTCTTCCTCTTCTTGTAAGAGCACCACTTCTATGGAATCAGGGCTCGACCTTTATTACCTCATTTCACCTTAATCATCACCTTAAAGATCCTATCTCTAAATCATTCACATGGGTGGGGAGCTTAGGGCTTCAACATATGAAATTTGGGGAGACACGATTCAGTCTATGGTACCAAGTTTCCCCAGAATCATATACATATGAATTTTCTCTGTACCATAATGAGCCATTTTCATGTGTCTCTTAATTAGATCCTGAGATTATTAAAATTAGAGTCCATGCCTTTTCAATTGTTTAAGTCTAGTGCCTCAAAAATAATAACTGTTTGACCAAAAGTATTTTATTAGAAGTAAAAAAAAATTATCTCAGCTATCCTGTGAGAAGATGAAATTAACTGCATGTGAAATTAATTGCAACAGGAGGAATTGCCAATATAGACCATAGAGCAGGCTATAGTCAGCTAGAGCCATGGTAGTGGGAAGACCTCCAATGCTCCATGTATTTGATTAAAATTTACTCATGCCCATTGCCTTCAAATGTCTCTTCTATTTCTAAAATTCTCTTTCATTTGTCAAAGTAACAAATGGTAAAATAATGGGGAACTCTGCCATAAAAGAGCAAAAGAAAAAGTCTTATGATCCAAAATGAATAAACTTTTAACTCATCTCCCAGATAACAGTAATTGCATTTATCAGAAACCATTTGGAATTATAAACCTTCACATCTTGAACTCAATTATGCTCTCCCCTCTAAGTGCATTTTAGAACTTTAGAATGTATGATAAATTCAACATCAAATATATGTTAGTGCCTTAATAAACAATAATTGTAATGAGCAGTTTTAACAATAAAATGTTTTTACTTGATTTTACTAACCAATATATAAAGAGAAATGAATTTATATCATTAAATTGCTATTAATAATAATGCCTTCTGACATATATCTGCTAGTAGCCAGAAGGAATTTTATATCTCTTGTTAAGTTCTTTTAATGGACTAAATTTAAATCAGAATCAGAAATAAGATTTTCTTTTCTTTTTGTTTTTATCTTTTTCAGAACTAGAGACAGAAATAGTCATATGATTAGATAGATTTTCTGTGAAAGATTTGTAGGATAATACTAATATCTTCTTCATTTGTAATATTTGAGAAAAATAAAGTCATAAATTTTTATTCTCCCACATTTTTATCCACCATAATATTTTATAAAAGGTAAAATTTATGTCAGTATAAACATTGACACAAAACTCATTATAGAGGCAGTTTTAAATACATCAAGTTGCATGTACAGAAGTACATTGTTTGTTAATGTGAGTTTATTACGATTGTCTCATAGAAATTATGATTTAATAAACAGTTAAGTTACCAAATATTTTACTAAATGACTTTTTTTTGTTTTATAGGACAGAAAGTCACTCAAATAAGGACAAAAAATAATGTTTATCTTAATAATTGAACAGCATTTCATAGAACACAATGGGAAGACATTTGACTAACTGAGAAACTATAGAACAGAAGCCTATTTGACTTATCCACTTTCTATGATGTATATAATACTGACCCAGTTACCTAAAATTCAATGGAAAGAACCATAAATTTCTACTATTTCATCAGTTCTAGATAATGCACCCATAGGCACTTATTGATTACATATACTAAATGTGGCTATTTCTGATGATGATAGTTTATAGATGAGGATATTGTAGCTTTCAGAATGTGTTAGTTATAGAATTTAATAAATGATTTATAAATAGCGGATCCATTAATAGAAGACACTATAACCCCTGTTAAGCGGGGTATATTCAGTGCTTGGCAAGGTATGAGATTCAGGTTCTACTGATGATTTGACTCTTTCCCATTCTCTCATTTCTCCATTCCCAAACATCCAAAATTATATGATCCCTGATCTGTTCACTAACTTTAAGATGTGGCAGAAAATTTAACTTTCATTATATATAAAGATATATCATAATCTGACCATTGATTGTTTCAGGCCACTGAAAACAAGCAGGAAGTATGTCTCTTAACAAAATTATAGAATTGTTCTGCCTTTTCCTATTTTCTTCCAGGTTGTCCAGATGGATTTAAAGTTGTCCTTTTCTTATAGCACATTAACAAAGGACTTCCCAAGCAGAAAAAAACATTCAGTGTTCTAGCATTTTATGACCATAACTCAGGGGACACAGCCTCATTGGACATGTGCTCTGAGCCAGCAGAATGCCAGAAATACTTTAACAATCTGCTTTCATGTTGCATAACAGGGACTGATAGCCCCTGCCCTGAAGTGTAATTATCTCAATTTTCTCTGCACTACCTAGACACAAAGAGTTCTATATTTTTGTTTTCAACAATTGCAGCATCATGGTTCTGTTTATGTATTTCCATATTTATTAAGACCTATAGTCTTGGAGAAACCCAACCTGAACCAAATTAGGTTGAAAGATAAGACCTACAGAGATTCAGCTACAAAATCTCTGACACAGCAGGAGGTTTTCTCTTAAAACATGCAAACTCATCAGGAAACCAACCTTTGTGATACTTTTCTTTCTATATCCCCCCACCCTTACCACCTCCAGGACTTAACCCTCTGTTGCCTTGATCCAGTATAGTTTGGTTGTTCCCAGGCTTGCTATACAGATGTTATATTGAAAATTTTCTTCCATATCATCCTAGGAATTCCTTTCATTTTTTTCCTATGTAAAAGCCTGAAAGCTTAGTAATTCCCTGGATTCCATGATTTTCTTTTTTATGTTTTACCATGGCTTTCAATGGCACATAAAATGTAGCTTTTTGAGTTCTCTCAAGTCTGAAAATATAATCAAGTCAATCTTAGCTTTTGACTTAGTTGATAAACAATAACTAAGTTTGAAATATTTTTTCCACAAGTCCAAAGATATTCCTGCATTGTCTTTTGTCTTTTTTTGCTGATGTTGAGAAATTTAACGTTAGTCTGCTTCCAGACTTTTTTCCTTATATGCAAGCTTTACCTTAACCTTATCTTTTCCTTAACCTTTCTGTTTTTCAATTTCAGGAAGATGGGCCTGTGTATGTGTATGTGTGTTTGTGTATATGTTTCATTTATTGTCCTGGGCACTTGAGGCATCTGTTAACATAGAAACTCAGGGATTTTCATCCTGAAAAAGCTTTTTACAATTATTTCTTTGATAAAAGGATGATCCTAGTTTTCATCTTCTTTCTTTTTCTGAAGCAACTCTGAATCAGATACGTGATCTTGTAGACTGATCTAAATTGATGTATATTTTTTCTATTTTTCATCTATGTTTATATGTTTCAATTCTGTAAGATTTTTCTCAACTTTATTTCTATTTTGAATAAATTTCCACTATCATCATTTTTTCAATAGCTTTCTTGTTTTCTCATTTTTCTTTTTATTGTCTTTTGCTCATATTTCGTGTGTAATCTCCTTTTTAATTCCTCTAAAAATATTAAATTCCTTCATTTCTGAATTACTTCTGCTCCTTGCAATATATCTGCCTCTATTTTCTCAGAATCCACTTTTGTGATTATATGTTTTGACTTTTTTCTGCCAGATTGGGTATTTTTCTCAAGTATCTGTCAATCTTTCACTCATAAGCATATTGGAAGCTCTGTGTATGGGTATGGCTTGAAAACACAATGCTTTACTGTAACATCCCCAGATATCAGTTAATGTGCACGTCATTTCCTCTTTGGGTTGTCAGATTTCTTGATAGGAATTTCCCAATCTCTTCCCTGGGAGCACAAGTTTAGCTCTCTACTCTCTTGAAGGAGTGTAGAAAATAAAGTCAGGTAGTCCCAAGGCCAATGAGAATAATCTTAAGAGAAAGAGAAGGGCACACAGAGACAAAAGGAAAAGCCATGTAAAGACAGAGGCAGAGATTGGAGTTATGCTGCCAAAAGCCAAGCAACCACCAGAATCTGGAGGAGGCAAGAAAGGATTCTTGGTGACACCTTGACTTTCGACTTCTGGCCTCTAAAACTGTGATAGAATACATTTCTGTTGTTTAAACCAATATTGACACTTACAAACCCCTATATAATAAAAGGAATGCTTCCAACTTCACTGTGATCACAGATGGCTCTTGTGAATGTTCTGAGGAAACTGGAAATTATCAGTGTGAGTCTGGAGTGCGTGAGTGCTGAGGGGTTGAGCATGATTGTACATGGAACAAGCAGAAAGGTGGTACATGTCCTGGTACATAATTGCAACTTGGAATAAAAATCTGTCTTTTGTACATTTGTTGAAAATTAGAATCCTTGGCATTTATGCAGATTTTTTTGTACAGTTTTAGAACTTAGTTGTAGTATTTCTGCCACAAACTAATTAACTAGAGGGAAATTAACTCACCTTCTCTGAGCCTTAGTTCATGCACAAAATGAGGGATTTCAATAGGAAGAAACACTTTTTTCTATAAAATAATTTCATTCTAATTTCCAGATAAATTTTAAACATAAAATCAATTAATTTTGCCATAAAATGTTAAGTTGTTTAATTAGTGCCACGGAGACTCATTAGTTAGTTGTCTACATTTGAATTGTCTGTATTTTATCTATTCATACCTTTTTGTCTGTGAGATAGTAATATAATGATTCAAACACACAGGCTTTGTTAGAACTGGCAAAATTAAGTGTTAATTTGGCTCTTTTCCTACTCAGTGGTAAAACTGAACTATGTTCAATACCATTGATTCCATGACCTATTTTACATATTCGCTTATAATATTAACAACTAATAACTTTGTAGCCTTAATGTTGAGATGAAGAATTTGCCTCTAATAATTAAAGTTTTATTGAAGACCATTAAAATCTCATTGATTTTTTCTTATGATTAATGAAGTAAAAAAAGTTTGTACTTGTATTTGAATAGAAAATCTGGCAAATGATAAATAATTTGAGGATATCTCAAATAGGGATGCAGTGAACAAAATATACACATATATGCATAATACATTTAGTCATTTGTCTTAATTTGCCATATATTATTATTTCCTATACAAAAATAATCTTCAGTTGTATACCTAACATTCCTTTTTGCTTATTATAATTGAGGAAAGCATTTTGTTTCTCTATTGTACATATAATTAGAATTTTTTTTTATTGAAGTATTTTACATATAGGCTTATAAATATTTAGTATATCTAAAAAAATTAGTCGTGAGCATCAGCACTGGTTTTGCTTCAAGTAAAACATTAGGGTATAGATTGTGCTGTCCACTACAGTAGTCACTAGCCATATCTGGCCATTGAAACTCGAAATGTGGCTTGTCCAAATTGAGATGGTTTATAGGTGTAAAAGGCATAGCAATTTGTAAGATTTAATATGGAAAAAAGAATGAATGTTATCTCAATAATTTTGATATATTTTATGTCAAAATTAAAACATTTTGAGTATATAGTTAAATAAAATATAGCATTAAACTAATTTCTTCCTTTTTTAATTTTTTTTAAAAAGTATGGATAAAGAAAGTATACATTTAAATATACTCATAACTCGTAGCTCATATTGTAGGTCATACGATTTTTCTGTTGCACAGTGCTGCTTAGTTTTATGTAATTATTAAAGCTCATATAGGACTGACAGGCTTAAAAGAAAACAAGTTATAAGAAAGGGAGGACAACAGTGATTGAACACGTATTTTGTATAGGGATTTATCCTATTCCTTTTATATATGATGAAACCTCAGCATTGCTTCGGAGAATTATGTCATTATTAGCCCCATTTTATTGTTAAGATTGCTAAAGTTTAAAGTGCTTAATTTGCATTGCTTCTTTTAATAGGGCAAGTTAAAAGTAAAATCAGAAGACAGACCATTTATCAACTGCTTGCAAATTTCTTAGTTTCTAGTAAAAGAAGATGTCGGAGATTGCTTATTATTTTCAATGAACATTTTCCCCTTTATCAAAGTAATAGAACTCCTAACTTTAGTTGGGCCCTGCATCTGTCAACCCACTTCCAATTATGTGTACCACAATGTCTGGCCAAAGAGATACGAGCTGATGGAAATCTTTCTCAAAAGAAAGCCAATGTGAGCATTCCCTGCACCTCCCCTTCACCTTTTTCTCCTTGAATCTGACTGTGATGTCTGCAGTCAAAGAAACCATTTTGGACCACAAGACAGTTGTAAGGATAAAAAACACTCCTAAAACAACAAGATAGAAATAACCAGATAGAACAACCTTAGTTCCCAGAGATTTCACAGAGGAGAATTAGCATAAAATCAGCTGGATGGCTCACCTCAAGACTTTCACATGGGAGAGAAATGAAAGCAGATATTATTCAAGCAATTAATTTGTTTGGTCTTTTGTTATTTTTAGATAAACCTAGCCCACAGGTTGCAAATTTTTAGATAAACAGTAAATGAAAAGCCTCAAGAATAATGACAACTTGGCAGCAAGAAATAGGAATATTTCAACCAAGAGATTTGTAGGGCTTTCTGACCATGGTAATAATCGGAAGGGGTAGAAAAAGGGATAAAAGAACTCAACCAAATATAAATGACAAGCAAGAAGGTAAAACCTAACATAGTTTCTTTATAACTGTGCATAAAGCCCCCTTCCCTTATATCTCAGGAATAACATTCACTTATATCTTAACAAGTACCGTTTAACGCTCGGATCTCCTTCCCAGCAGCATCTTGAGCTCAGAGATGGCATAAATATGCCTTTAAGAGGTAGATGTAGGCTATAAGCAGGAACATGTTCAGTACTTAAAACTTCCTCTATTAACTTTAAGTCATCAAAATGAGAAAATAGGCAGATAGAAATTTCCATTCCTGATCCATCTCAATCACAGAATCAGGGACAATGCACAAGATATGTGAGAGAAGACTACTATTATACACCATTGCTCTGTGAAAGTGTAGAGCTGGAAACCAATACAAAAAGTCCAACAATAACTGATGCTGCCAAAATGCAAAGTGAATGGCTAGAACCAAATGGGAAAGCTATTTATTTTATTTTGCTACATGCTCAAGGCTTGATTTTCATTTTCCACTTTCAGACTGTCATTTTGCTCATGAAGTTTTTCATTAAACTTTCAGCTGACAGGCAAGTGATAGTCTTCAAACCTGGAATTAGTTCAGTAATAAGAATCCTTGCTTGAGGCTCTATCTGCATTTCCGAGGCAGAACAGTGTCAAGGAAGAGTTCTGCCAGAGGGAATTTTTAGAGGTGGGAGCAGATTACAGATCAAGAACTCTGTCCTAGTACTTTCCCTCCACCCAAGCCCTTCCATTCAGTCTCAGTGCATTTATTTAGGCCCTCTTGGAATTCAGGTTGAAGAAAAACAGGCAAGCATAGAAAGTGACTGCCAGGGACAAATTGCCTGCCATGACTTTGCTGAAATACAAATCAGTGTTACGACCAAATAGCTAGATTTTAAATAAGCTTACCAAATCTATTCACTGCACTGAATTTATAGGTTACTTACAATAACTCTCAGTGGACTTCCAACGTTGTTTGCCACATTTAATTTTGTTTTTACTAAGTATTGTCATTGCATTATTTTCTTTTTTTCTTTTTTTTTTTAATTTATTTCAGCTTATTATGGGGGGTGCAAAAGTTCAGGTTACATACGTTGCCCATGTACCGCCTATCCCCCCAAGTCAGAGCTCCAGGCGTGTCCATTCCCCAGAGAGTGCGCGTTGCACCCATCATGTAGGTATATACCCATTCCCTCCTCGCACCCCCCCTCCCCGAGTCAGCACCTTCAAGCGTGCCCATTCCCCAGACAGTGCGCAACGCACTCATCATGTAGGCACACACCCATCCCCCTCTCCCCTCCCCCCACCTCAGTCTGATATCCGATTGGCATCATTCCCAAATGTGCATTTAGGTGATGATCAGGGAAACCAATTTTCTGGTGAGTACATGTGATGCTTGTTTTTCCATTCTTGGGATACTTCACTTAATATAATGGGTTCCAACTCTCTCCAGGAGAACCAAAGAGATGTCGTATCACTGTTATTTCTTATAGCTGAGTAATACTCCATGGTATACATATACCATAATTTACTAATCCAATCCTGAATTGATGGGCATTTGGGTTGTTTCCACATCTTTGCAATTGTGAATTGTGCTGCTGTAACCATTCGGGACATCTTTGCAATTGTGAATTGTGCTGCTGTAACCATTCGGGTACGGGTATCTTTGTCATAGAATGACTTATGTTCTTTTGGGTAGATGCCTAATAATGGGATTGCTGGATCGAATGGTAGGTCTATTTGAATCTGTTTACGGTATCTCCATAATGCTTTCCACAGGGGTTGCACTAGTTTGCAGTCCCACCAGCAGTGTATGAGTGTTCCTGTCTCTCCGCATCCACGCCAACATGTGTTGTTTTGGGACTTTTTGATAAAGGCCATTCTCACTGGGGTTAAGTGATATCTCATTATGGTTTTGATTTGCATTTCTCTGATGATTAGGAATGTTGAGCATTTTTTCATATGTTTGTTAGCCATTCTTATATCTTCAAAACTTTGGAAACTAAAAGCACATAAAATGAAAACTCACTTGGGTTATTTTTCATTACCAAATAATACATTTAGGGCTAACATATTTAAGAAATGGGAATTTTACTTTAAAAGAATAGAGTAAAAAAAACCCAAGCAAATATGTGAATCTATAACTTAGGGAAAACTGGGTTAAGGCTTTAAAACTAAGGAACAAACAAAATAAACGTAATCATTTAGAAATATTCTATTTTTTTTCTCTTGGTTGTCTTAATTAATGTTTGAAGACATTGCCTCTACACAGAAGGTGCCACTGAAATAATTCAGTCTGCTTAAAGATTTAAAATCATTGTCAAATTTCAGTATTCCTGGGAGGTAGCTAAATTTCTCACAGAACCCATGAATATTTCTCAGATGACTTTGAATATATGAAGTGACTCTAAGCTAATGAAAATTGAATGGGAGCTGTAGTTTTCCCCCAAAGCCTAATGTTTAGAATTTTAATCTACCATATTCAGTCAGCCCTAATTAGAGGACTTCAGCACTATGTAGACATCTATCACCATGATATGACTCTGGGGAGGCATGTGTGTGTAATTAATCACCATGAATACCTGCCGTTCTCTTTTCCCTTGTGGAGATTAGAAGAGAGAGATGGGTAGAGTCACCACATTGTGTAAATAACTCCACATCCTATCAGTTCAATTATTTTACTTTCTTAGAAGAAGAATCTTGTTGTAAAAAGTTGCTAATGTCCATTTGTTCATTGTTTTTAATATATACATTCATAAGCATTTTTCTCTCCTCACCTAAAACCAATAGTGCAACTTCATTGAGGGGAGGGGATGTCTTTACTGACTGTCTTATGAAGAAAGTGTCTGTCTCAAAGGACAGAGTTCCGCCATGTGAATCCCCAGTGCCTACCCATGAAACACCTGTCTTTTCTTTGGAGATTTCCATCCAAAATACTGAGAGAGTTTGACCTTTCTTAACTCATGAGATAATGACAAGGCTGCCAAACATGTGTTGTCTCATAATTGCTTTTACGGATCTATGCCATAAGCTATGATTAAAGTCTAAGAGAAAGGTCATTAGAAGATAAAAGAAAAGAAAATGGCTTATTTATAGAAATTAATTGATTTAGAATTCTGTAGCACCTATGGTTAAACCACAAATACAATGAGTAAGTAAGCATTAATGAACTTTAAATGCTGAAGAATATTTTTTCTGCTGGCCATCAACAATTTGAGTATGAGTAGCACCTTTTGCATATCAAATGCTAATATTTTTACTCTGTGGTCAGTAGTGGGAAAAGAGGCAGGAATTGTCTTTCAATGTAAAACAGTAAAAGCTAATAGAATAAAGGACTCTATTCTCTCCAGTTTCCCAAAGGAATTGTATACTTTGAGTTATTCCAAATGCAAGTGTGTCTCAGTCAAAATTTTAATTTCAAATATTTTTCCATCAAGCAAATCAGAGTAGGCAGACACAACAGTGGTCTCGGGGCCCAAGTTTTAAAAACTATTGCAAGTATCAGACTGAACCATTAAAATGGTCAGACTGAATCAATTCCTGGCCTTGGAACAAAATTTGCTTCTGTGACAATTATTTTTTACAGATAAAGCAATGCACCTTAATGATAGGACATTTAAGTTTTTAGCCCTTTAGTTCAAAGACAAGTCAAGGGGTTCCAAGAGCTCTGAGGAGCAGCTGGTCAAGGAGAAAGTTTATATCTGAAAACAGAAACAAAAAGACCTCCAATTAAATAAACCCAGATTGAGTATTGCAAGAGGAAATGTAAAATAGAAATTGTTCAAATTTGAAAGTGATGATAGCAGGTGCAGAGTATTAGGAGCATTAGCTGTGCATTAGAATTTAGACTTAAATAAACAAAGACAGTTGAATGAGCTTTCCCATGCAAAGAAAGGCAAACAAAATTTTAGAAAAAGATTTAAAAATTAGACCAAGATATGAGCTGATATTCTGTTCCTACCTATCTGGAGCTAGGTTAATTATTGAATTCTTTAATTAGAAGACAGCATATCGATGTTACTAAGACTTTTGATGTCATAATTTTGGCAATTTAGGATTCAAGGAAAAATGTGAGAAGGAAGAATTAGTCCAGCTCATGCAGTGTTGGCGAATTTTATTTAATTCCTGGATCTGACACTTACCAGAGAAGCAGATTGTGACTGAGCCAAGTTTGCTTCAGACAGGCAAATATTTGGGGAGACTGTATCCATTTTTATACATTTTAAATATTTTGTTCTGTTTTCTTTGATCACCTCCTCACATTTCAGTCCTTCCACAACTCACATTACATAATGATAAGGAAAAAATATTGATAAGAAAATTTGTATTTGGGGGAGTCTTTACCTTTTTTTTTTTCGGTTGTAATATTCCTGAAATTGCTCCAGATACTCAAGGGTCCTGATTATCTTCCATATTACCTATCAAAGATTTCATTATAAATAAATTTTTCTAATAACCAGTGATACAAGATCCCCACTGAAGCAGTTTCTAACCAATCAAAGAAGAAAAGTGCAGTTTGCAGTTTGATTCATGAGACAAAGCAAAAAAAAAAAACCAAACAAACAAAGAAAATCTACTATGTTAAAAAGAAAAGAGAAACTAACCAAAAAAACAAAAAAAAAATTTTACTAAACTGGGTTAAATATATTAAATTAGTTATGTTGCCTTTTTTTCTATGTTCCAAATGAAAGAAATCCTTCTTCACAAAGTTGAAAACCTTAACCCCACATGAAAATTTCATTGTGATTAACAGCAAAGCTATCTGTTAATATAGTTACCATTTTAAAACTGCCATGTGGACAAGGCTGTCTCTGATTTGGATATCTCCAAATAATTTATTTTTATAAAGTAGTTTTTTTTTTTCCTTATCTATCTTGCATTAGAGAACAGGCAAGAAGTAATATTTTCCTTATGTTAGTGCTTTAAATGAGGATGTGCCCCATCAGAGCAGGTCAATAAGTAACATCAAGCAATGAGCACAGTAGTTCTAGCACCTTGGATTTATAGCTCTCTCATTATAATTTGAACAGAATACTTTCAGATTATATTAGCAAGAAAAGGTTGCAGAGTCTATCAGAAGTTTGCTTTTTAAAACATGATTAATATGAATTCAGGTATATGTCTAGTATCTGGCAGAAGGGGAGTTTGTGTAAACCATAAAAATGAAGACGTGCCAACATTTGGTGATCTGACTTTTAAAGCAATTTTCCACTTGAATTTCTGGAAAGGATTTAGAAAGAACTTGATTCCTAAAAGGTTTATTTTACAGGAAAAAATGTAAGGAAACAACAAAGGAATTAGGTGATTATGAGAAATAATATGTCTTCAGAATGGAAAAAACATTAGATGAAAATTCTCTTATAAATAACGTATCTGTATAAAAATTATGGAATTATTTGTTTTTCCTTTGAAACAACAGAAGGGTAGAGTCAACCCTCTTCTTTGTGGAAAAATAATCCATTTACGATTTCTAAGTAAAGGCAGCAAAAGAAAAAGAAAAAAAAATAGCAAGATGATACTGGCAGTGCTAAGGTAACATTTTATGGAGTGAGGCAAAGCAAAGACAGTGCCTGACTGCCTGCCCCTAAAAGACAAAAGCATTGGAAAGGGGAAGGAGAATGAATTTTCTTGGCTGAAAGCATTTTTTTTCGTGGAGTATTCATGTTTTAGGTCACCTTTTCATCCAACAGTGCTGAATCATCAGCTTGAAGAAATGATTAAATTCAATGCCAGGTATAGTGTCATGCTCTTTGTGGGAGCTCGGTAAACATTAATCAAAGGAGCTGATGAGAATTTACAAAGCAGAAAAACAGTACCATCCACATACTTGGGGCACACAATAGAAACAGTAATAACCCTGGCATTTAAAACATGGGCTAAAATATGTGTCTGTCTTGCTACTATGATGACCTTGTTTCTAGAGCATGTTGACTCCTTTGACACATGGATAATTCTATCTTGAATTTCTAATCATTTGACCCTATAAAGTTTCCTTAAGGAAAAAAATAAAGAAGAAACTAAAGTACCAACAGTTACCTATCCAAATTGTTAAATAAGTTTAATATGTTTCTAAATAATAAAAATGATATTGGTAACTCTCAGTATAAAAGATCCATTACCAGATCTGAAAATTTAACTTGTCCCTGGTTACACAGTTCACTAATTCAATAAATATATATTTTTTGGTGCTTACTATGAGCTAGGCTATCACAAAATAATGAACACCATTCCTGTCAATTATTAAAATTATTTTCACTTAGTTGGTGACAGAGTGTGCAACAAATATGGTAGTGGGGAGAAGAAGAGGGTTGGGGGAGGCAAGGGCCCATAAGGAGAAAAGAATGAAAGGAAGGTAACATTCAGACACTCTGGGGGTACTTTCCTATATCTCATTTCATGTAGTCTTTAACTTTCACATTACCTTTCCAAGTTTTTTCCTTAACACATGAAAAATTGTTCGCTTGAAGTTATGTAATTCTCTTAGATATTAAATTGTGAAGCTAGTATTTGAAGCTAGGTCTATTTTACCTCTGATTTTATATTTTTGACCACATTGCCTCAGGATCTAAGGGGAACTCCTGCTGTCACATACCTACTCAATAGTGGCACCATCACTCCTAGCTATGAGACTAATGGTTCCAAGAACCCACAGAACCAGTTTAAATGAATGGCCCGCTTTGTACAATGATACAATCATTACCAATCCTATTTTTTTCCATTTTTTATTGTGGGAAGTACTTAATATTTCCAGAAACAAACCCAGTTTATAAATAATCACCTGAACTCTAATTTCCTTACCATCTTGGACACCCCCTAATCTGATCTCTTCTTTTATTTTTCATCCTTTTTGTGAGGGGCAAGATTAAAACCCTGGGCCCTTGGAAGCTATGAATTAGGTGATATATGGAACTAACAATCCGTATGTAATTTGTTTTTCTTCTGAGTATCTCCTGACTTTAACTAAAATTTCACTGTCCATAGAGAATAATGCTTTACCTGTATCCCACAGATCTAGGAAGTAGGTAAACAGGATGTCCTCTACCTTCAAAAGCTTTATTTCAAGCATCTCACTTTCCTACCACCCCTTCATATTAGTCCAACTAATTTATTCTACTGTATTCATTTTTGTTATTCATCAGTACCCTCTTAGCTGCAGTTTCTTTTTCACTGAATTTGTATGTATTGACTTATCATTAATATGACTCCATTAAAAACATTCATGACTCTCTTGTCCAGTCGACCGCCATCATCTTTGATCACAGGGTGTTCCTGTATCTGCACATGCCATCAAGCTACTGGTTGTAGCTGGGAGAAAATATCACAAGCATGATGATCAGCTTCATTATTAATTCACTAGTACAAACACAAAGAAATAGCACATCCAAGGAATCCTACTATTTTTCCATTGGTATAGCTTCCTTTATCTTTCAGGTTCTTACTTTCTCTTTTTCTTACCACCCTTGAGTCTCACTTCATATTTCCTTGATAAAATAGAACCTAACACAGAAAAAAACCTATTTTTTCCAACACATCTATAATCCAATACAAATTTGTATTCTTCATGTGTCTTTTCTCTTATCCTCCTGTTTTCAGAGTCCCTTTTTTTCTTTGGTTCTGGATATCCATTTAAATTTACTCAAAATTTTACTTACTATTCATCACTTTCTTCAGAATCATCAAATTATCTTGCTCCACTGGATTCTCACTGTTAGCTAATCTAGTATCTCCTACTAAAATAATTATAACTCTACTGTCCAAAAACCAAACAAACAATAAACAAAGAAAACTCACATTCTTCCTACTTGATGCCATAACGCCTCCTGGGAGGAGCATTTCCTATTTCTTTTCATAGAAGAATATTCAAAGAATCTTCTACAATTTAATTTATGTCTCCATTGTCTCACCTTCTATATTCTTGTCTACCAATTTTATCTGGGATTCTGTTCCCACAACTACTGAGACTTCACTAATCAAAGTGATAAAAAAAATCACATTGTCAAACTTATCAATATTTTTTTAGCTTCATCTTACCTGAAAACTCATCAATCTCCCTTCTTTCTGGAATAGTTCCTCTCCTATCTGTTCGTGTCTTTTGCCTACTTTTTAATGGGGTTATTTGTTTTATCTATTACTGATTTGTTTGAGTTCCTTGTAGTTTCTGGATATTAGTCCTATGCCGATACATAGTCTGTGAATATTTTCTACCATTACATAAGTTGTCTATTGACTCTGTTGATTATTTCTTTGGCTGTGCAGAAGCTTTTTATTTTTTTTTTAGTTTAATCAAGTCCCATTTATTTATTTTTGTTTTTGTTGTATTTGCTTTTGGGATCTTAGTCATGAATTCTTTGCCTAAGCCAATGTCTAGAAGAGTTTTCCCTAAGTTTTCTTCCAGAATTTTAATGGTTTCAGGTCTTACATTTAAATCTTTAATCTATCTTGAGTTAACTTTTATACATGGTGAGAGGTAGGAATCCACTGTCATTCTTCTGCATGTGGCTCTCCAATTTTCCCAGCACCATTTATTGAATAGGGCATACTTTCCCCAGTATGCATGCTTTTGTCTGCTTTTCCAAAGATCATTTATTTACAGGTATATGGTTTTATTTCTGGGTTCTCTATTCTGTTCCATTGATTTATGTGTCTAATTTTATACTAGTATCATTACATTACTCAACTTCAAATTATACTACAAGGCTATAGTGTCCTCTAACTTTTCTGAATCTGAACTTATGAGCTATTACAAAGAAAACCATACAACAAGACAGGAAGATGGCACTCTATGTGTAGACTTTTATCTCTACGAGGGCTTCAGAACTTCCCGGATTTATTATTTTACAGTTCTGAAGGTTAGAAATCTAAAAAGGGTTTCCTTGAGCCAAAATCAAAGTTTCGGCAGAACTACATTCCTTCTGGAGGCGGAAGCTGTTTCCAAATTCTAGAGGCTTCCTGGATTTCTTCACTTTTGACTCGCAGGTAGTAATAAAATGACTCCAATCTCTGTTTCTGTCCCCATCTCCCCTGATTCTGACACTCCTGTCTTCCTATCACAGAACACTTTGTGATTACGTTGAACCCACACAGATAATCCCGGACAACTTTCATGGTTCAAGATGATGAACTTTATCACATTTACAAAGTTACATTTAGTATACAGTAATATATTTACAGGTTTAGGGATTAGGATATTGACAACTTTGGGGGACCATTATTCAGTCTACCACATCTTCCAATCAGCACTTTGGAATGTTCATTGTTCTCCTATTCTTATTCCTTAACTCCACTTTAAATCTTCTCATTTCCAACCTCTTCAGAGCCAATCTTCTGGAGTTGTTTATGGAAGCTTATTTTTCCTTATCACCCTACACTCATACACACACACACTACAGAAACCATTTCCATTGAGGCCACTGTGACTTTTTAAAATCACAAAATCCTTGTCTGTTCTTGCTTTACTAGACTCTTCAGGAGCATTTGCACTATTGACAACTCATTGCTTCTTGAAATATACTTTGATTAGCTTCTATGACCCCTACTTTTCTGGTTTTCCACTTATGTCTCTTATTCTTTCACAGTTTACTTTCAGGATTTTTCTTCCTCTGTTTATTATTTTCATGCTAGTTGTTTTCTGACTTCTGTTCTTAATCTTATTCTCTACTCACTGTACAAAAGTCTCTCTGAGCTCTCTCAAAAACTCCATCATTTCAAATTCCTTTTGGATTACCAGTATCTTTCTGGTTTCCATTTTTAGCATAAATTTATTTTTTATTTCAGAGAATAGATATGACTGATTACTATAATTTTCAATTGGATGGATACAGTACTCTATGCCCTAACTCTGTTGTATTTTCTCTGTTCCTTATACTCAAACAGAAATCTTCAACTTTATTCTTGAATTTTCCTCTGTATCTCTGTTATCCAATCTATCGTAATTCATCTGTGTTCTTTCTTCTAAATACATCCTGTAATTCTGCACTCCATTTTTATGGTCATGACCATAGTTAGGTTATCTATCATCTGAATTATTTTTATTGCCTTTAGGCAAGTCTCCCTGCTTCAAATATGGCTTCCTTTCTAAGGTATACTCCATAGTAAAGCCAGAGGAATATTTCCAAAACTCAAATGACCCTTTCACATTCTCATGCTTAAAACCTTTCATAGTCCCATTATCCTGAGATGGGATTAGCTTCATGGGCATGTAACATGTGTAATTGCACAGAGTCCTGCTCTTAGAAGGGTCTCATATTTGGTTTAATGCTCTGCTCTACCATCTTAAGATGCTTAATACTTTTTGAACAAGGAACCCCATATTTTCATTCTGCACAGGGCCTCACAAATTATAGAGTTAATTCTACTCTAAGATATGTATATCTCAATATAGCTCATAAGATTTTAATGACTAGGTTCCTGTTCCCTGTCTCTTCAGCCACTCAGGTTTCTCTTTCTGTCCAAACATACACACACACACACACACACACGCACATACACACAAACACATGCACATTTACATACAACTCAACCATTTACACTTCATTCCCAGCCCTTTATTGAGATAGCTCTCTGTTTCAACATTAATTCTGGAGGAAGCCTTGCTACACACTATTCTATACTTTGTCCCAATAACAGGACATCTGTAGTATATTATATAGTTCCTGTTATTACAGATATTTAAATGTACTTAATTTCTGAATGGTTAACAAACAGCAATTTTTTTCTTACTTTTTTTCATACAAGTAAACTTGTACATGTCAAAACCATCTGCTTAATATGGACATGTGCCAGAAAATGTAATATATCATTATATTTCTATTGATCAGTTTTTCACATATACAAAATTCAGAGAGACACTAGCATCTTGGGTGTTACCTCTGCAAGTATTGCAAGAAAAGGGAATGTTTTTCAAACCAAAGCTTGACTCTTTAAAACTATAGCATTTATTATTGACTACTCTCTTTGTTGACTTTTATAGGGATGGTCTTTTATGGTCGTAGAAGTACTATTATTATTCTGAAAAAACAAGCATATTGCTAGCTAAAACCTATGATAAAGACCAAAAGAAATGAAAGATTAAAGATCAATTTTCCTGTCTTACTATGATTGTCAAAACAATCCTTATTTGTTCCATGTAAATAAAAGGCAACAGGTAAAATAATATTAGCATAAAAGCATACAGGAGAAGATATACTCAAGCCTTTTGTGTGAATGAAATAGCAGCATCGTACACAATGCTAGAAAAGCACTGAAAAGTGGGCTTCTGCAAATGTCAAAGGCACTTCAAGGTGGGAGACACTTCCCCACCACAAAATTTTGTCCTAATGCAATTATTATCAAATTTTTTGTAGTTACTGAATGATAGCATAAAACTGTCCACACATTTGCAAAGTTACCTCAACTTTATTATCCTCATTCACTGAGTGTCAGCCATGTCATCATCGTGATTCTCATGAAAGGATATTTACTAGGAATCTACTATGCACAAAATGCTAAAAAAAAATTGCAATAGATAAGAATCAAGAGTATTTTTTAAATTTCAGCATATTATGGGGGTACAAATGTTTAAGTTACATATATTGCCTTTGCCCCACCTGAGTCAGAGCTTCAAGGGTATCCATCCCCCAGACAGTATGCACCACACACATTAGGTGTGAATATACCCATGCCCTCCTCCTCCCTCCCACCTACCCAACACCCGATGAATGTTACTACTATGTGTGCACATAAGTGTTGATCAGTTAATACAAATGTGATGGTGAGTACATGTGGCGGTTGCTTTTCCATT
The DNA here is from genome assembly GCF_041146395.1 of Eulemur rufifrons. Classification (NCBI taxonomy): domain Eukaryota; kingdom Metazoa; phylum Chordata; class Mammalia; order Primates; family Lemuridae; genus Eulemur; species Eulemur rufifrons. The sequence continues at coordinate 80,071,756 of NC_090984.1, forward strand.
CTTGGGATACTTCACTTAGTAGAATGGGTTCCAGCTCTACCCAGGATAATACAAGCGGTGCTAGATCACCATTGTTTCTTGTAGCTGAATAGTACTCCATGGTATACATATACCACATTTTATTAATGCACTCATGTATTGACGGGCACCTGGGTTGTTTCCACATCTTTGCAATTGTGAATTGTGCTGCTATAAACATTCAAGTGCAGATGTCTTTTTTACAGAATGTCATTTGTTCTTTTGGGTAGATGCCCAGTAATGGGATTGTTGCATCAAATGGTAGTTCTACTTGTAGCTCCTTGAGGTATTACTTTCCACAGAGATTGTACTAGTTTGCAGTCCCACCAGCAGTGTACGAGTGTTCCTATCTCTCTGCATCCACGCCAACATTTATAGTTTTGGGACACTTTGATAAAAGCCAATCTTACTGGATATCGCCTTGTGGTTTTGCTTTGCATTTCCCTGATGATTAGAGATGGTGAGCATTTTTTCATATGTTTATTTGCCATTATTCTGTCTTCTTTTAAAAAGTTTCTGTTCATGTCCTTTTCCTGTTTTATAATGGGCTTGTTTGATTTTTTTTCCTGATTTTCCTGAATTCTATATATATTCTAGTTATCAGCCCTTTATTGGATGTGTGGCATGCGAATATTTTCTCTCATTCTGCAGGTTGTCTATTTGCTCTCGTGATAGTTTCCTTGGCTGTGCAGAAGCTTTTTAATTTGATCAGGTCCCATTTATTTATTTTTGTTGTTGCTGTGATTGCCTTTGGGGTCTTCCTCATAAATTCTTTTCCTAGGCCAATGTCTATAAGAGTTTTTCCAACATTTCTTCTATAATTCTTATAGTTTCATGCTTTAGGTTTAAGTCTGTTATTCCCCATGAGTTGATTTTTGTGAGAGATGAGAAGTATGATTCCTGTTTCAGGCTTCTACATGTGGCTATCCAATTTTTCCAGCATCATATATTGAATAAGAATTCTTTTCCCGGATGTATATTTTTGTCTGCTTGTCAAAGATCGGATGGCAATATGAGGATGGTTTTATATCTAGGTTCTCAGTTCTGTTCCATTGGTTTGTGTCTCTGTTCTTGTGCCAGTACCATGCTGTTTTAGTCACTATAGCCTTATAGTATTGTTTGAAGTCTGGTAAATTGATGCCTCCCAATTTGTTCTTTTTGCTTAAGATTGCTTTTGCTATATGGGTTCCATACTAAGCATAGAGTTATTTTTTCTAGATCTGAAAAAAATGATGTTGGTATTTTAATAGGGATTGTGTTGAATCTGTAGATCACTTTGGGTAATACAGACATTTTAACAATATTGATTCTACTGACCCAGGAGCATGATATTGTTTTCCACTTGTTTATGTCCTCTGCTATTTCCTTCCTCAGTGTTTCATAGTTCTCCCTGTAGAGGTCTTTCACCTCTTTAGTTAAATATATTCCTAGGTATTTTATTTGTCACTACTGTAAAGAGTATTGAGTCTTTGATTTGGTTCTCAGTTTGACTGTTGCTGGCATATAGAAATGCTACTTATTTCTGTACATTGATTTTGTAACCTGAGACTTTGTGGAATTTGTTTATCAATTCCAGGAGTCTCTTGCTAGAATCTTTGGGGTTTTCTAGATATAAGATCATATTGTCAGCAAAGAGCAGTGGTTTGACCTCTTCTGCTCCCATTTGGATACCCTGGATTTCCTTCTCTTGTCTGATTGCTCTGGCTTGGACTTCCAGCACTATGTTGAATAGAAGTGGTGATAGGAGGGCAACCTTGTCTGGTTTCAGTTCTAAGCGGGAATCCTTTCAATTTTGGTTACCAGGGGTAGGGAAGGGGAGGAAACGAGGAGAAGTAAGTCTAATATTTGCAGTTAGGTAGGGTGACTAAATCTAAGTATCTAATGCCCAGCATGAGAACTATAGTTAATAATATGGTATTGTATACTGGAAATTTGCCAACGAATAGATTTACATGCTCTTATCATGGGGTCGGTCAGTGGGGAGGTAACTATGGAAATTGATGGATGTGTACATTTGTTTGACTATAATAACCATTAGTAAAAATTTCATTATGCATTTATGTATTAAAACATCATGCTGTATACCCTAAATGTATACTAAAATATATTTTTTAAAAAATGAGCTATCATGCCACAAAAAGACATGGAGGATTCATAAATACATATATCTATGTGAAAGAAGCCAGTCTGTAAAGGCTGTACAATGTATTGTTCCAAATATATGACATTCTGAAAAAGTTAAAACTAGGAAGAGACTAAAAAAGAGCAGTGGTTTTCAGGGACTGGTGTGGAAGCAGGGAGAGATGAATAGGTGAAACACAGGGGATTTTTAGGCCAGTGAATCTATACTGTGTAATATTATAATGGCATGTGCATGACAGTATTTACCAAAATGCATAGATCTATGCAACACAAAGAGTGAATCCTACTGTATACTATGGGCTTTAGTCAGTAATAATTTATCAATATTGGTTCAATTATAGCAAATGTACCTGATGCAAAGTATTAGTACCAGGGGAAACTATGAGAGAAAAGGAGAGAGAGAGTATATGAGAACTCTGTACTGTTGGTCAATTTTCTGTAAACCTAATACTGCTACAAAAAAAGAAGAGCTCAGGACCCTACTCAATACAAATATGCAAAGATACAATTTACTTTCTTAACACTCTTCCCATTTACGTTTCTGCACAGTGTTTTTTTTCATGTGTCCATCTAACTCCACTAACCTAAGAGCATGCCTCATATATTTAAAGAAAGGAGGAGAAAGATTGTCAGATAAAAGCTCATAGATACTACAAGCCTTAGTGAAACTAATGCAAAATGATAAAACATAAAACCAATTGCAAAATGATGCAGCAAGAAGTCCAAGAAAATCTTTTGAGATCACAAGACTAGTATTCAGGAAGAAAGACTTTTTGTGCTGGGAACAGACACAGCACCAGCATACAAGACAGATGTTCTTTGTAGCACTATTATATAACCTTATTTGGGTATAGCTGGGAGGGGCATTGCCAGTCGGATCCAGACAGTACTCATTAGAGAAGCTGTGACAAGAGATAACAGAAACTCATTTTTCCCTTCCAAGAATTATCTGCTAAAGCAGAGTTGTCAGTCAGCCTTTGGGAATCTTTGCCCATGTGCAGATGTTTCTGTTCTCTCTGTGCATAATCAGATCTGTCATCAGCACCTCCAGAGTTCTATATTTGGGCACAGAAGAGAGAATTTCCAACTTATGAGGGAATCTAAGTGTTTTTCTATGCCATAGTCAAAAATAAAATGGAAATTCTTTCTAGGATCTCATTTAGGCTTTATACCATCTAGTGTAAAAATTTAGGTGCCTCCTCAATGTTATGACAAATTTTTCAATTTGTCTGAATATATCTCTGCCTTAAAAAATGGAAGCTTACTTATCCAGGGAATAGACCTTTCCTTACCCTGTGCTCACTTTTATTATAAATTTTCAATGCTGTTATACCCTTCACTAACTGTAAAAGCTGACTGTTTTGCTTCAAAATAAAAAAAAAAAAAAAAGGAAAAAGGAAAAAAATCCCTCAAAATCCTATTGATTCTTCAAGCATGTTCTGGTTTGTGCATTAGAGATGGATTGGTTAATTAACAAGTTTGGAGGGTTGATTTCCTGTCCTCAAGAGAAGAGATTTCATGTTATACTTACTAGAAATAAACAGAATAGAAATTGTTAGACATGGACTAGGCCCTCAGTTACATAAGCAGGGAATATTTGGATAAATGTGACACAGTTTTTACTCTCAGGCTTGAATGCCTGGTCCTTCACTGGACCACATTGTAGGGTTGAGTTCCAATACCCTTTTTCAAGTTCGGGGTGTAAGGTGATTTTCTTTGGTTGATGAAATGTGAGCAGAGGTGATATGCCCCTTTTGAGTGAAAGTCTGAAAACCCAGTGTGTGGTTTCTTAAGTCTAATTCCCAATTAACTGCTATAATAATCCTGAAAGAATGACAAGGGGGCCTGTGCCAAACCTGAGGGACTAAAATTAACAGAACCTCCTATCAACCTACATCAGACATATGGCATGGGTGAACAATAAAAATTTTGTTTTCAGCCACTGAGATTTAGGGATTATTTGTTACTGCAGTGTAACATAACTGTCATAAGCAAAGGTATAGGCAGATTTCAAAGTAGATCACTGGGAGAGAAGGCACATACAATAACACAAACTTGGCAAAATCAGCACAGAAATCTGCTCAAAAAGTAGGTTTTCAGGCACTTACTGAAGACAAGGAACAGAACTGCTGGAGTTTTTGATGAAGATAGCATAAAGGAAATGTTAAGCATACATTGGAAAGAATCTTCTTCTCCTTTTCCTGGAGAGAATGTTCCCTGAAAGTCTTCTCCCTGCTGTTCTCCCTATTCCTTTCCATAGCCTGTGGCCATTATAATCCTGGATGATTACTCAAAACCAGCTTTGGATCTCTTAGAAAACCTGCAGATTTTTGTTTTGGTGTCTTTAGCCTACTCGTATTTTTAAAAGTGAACAAGAAGATTACACCAGATAAAAACGTATAGATGCCAAGAGATTTAGTGAAACCATGGTCTTGTCCCAATTTTAAAATAATGCAATTAAATGTTAAAATGCTTTGCTATAAACATTATCTGTCAATAGTAAATATTCCATAGGTAATTTTTTATAAATTTTAATGTATGTATAGACATACATTTCATCTAATGAAACTTTTAGTGTTGCTATCAAAACATTCTCTGACAGAGCCTTTATATTTTATTTTTATATATAGCTATATATATATTTATATATATAGCCTATATATTTTATATATAGCCTATTTTATATATAGCCTACATTTATATATTTCACTAATCATTTTCTATATTATCTCTATAATGATTAACTTATTGTCTTTAATTGTTGAAACTTGGTTTTTTAAAGTACTGATTATTTTAAAATTTACTAAAGTTATTTGAAACTATTCCTCTCCCTGAATTATTATTTATTGTCTAGCACTACTGATGTTCAATTATTTTTATTATACTCTTACAAAATAATAAATTTATTGGAAGAAACTGAATCCAAACAAAATGTACCAAATAATTTGCTTACCAATCTTTAGAAAAACAGTCAAATTTCATTGACTATTTGTTTTTTTTTTCTATAGTTAGTATGGAAATAGACTATAAATAATCAGGCTTGCTGAGTATAAATCTAAACTTGTCAGGCTTAGCTTGTTAGAAAGTGCTTTTTTTTATATTTTCATTAATCATGAAAGATGTGCATAATTGCTTCTATGTCACTTTTAAGTAGCTGAATATTTCTATATATGCATATTCCCTGAGGATATTAGAAATAGAAATTCTAAAAAAAATAAGCACCAGATTGTCTAGAAGCATAAACAAAAGGGATAAAATTTTACCTTTAGCTATGTTAATGCAAATCTGGTCACAGTCATGAATATATTATTTTTATTCTTCTGGATCTGAGATTGCCTATATCAGAAACAAAATTTTACCCATTTATCCTGTGGCTATAACATATTACATATGTACCAGTGAGCATATCTTTTTTTTAAATTCATTTTTTCCAGTATTACCAAATGTAGCCAGTAGCTCTCGTTCTCTTATGGAGTCTGAGAACTCCCTCCAATTCCAAAACAGTTATACCACCAAAAGATTATCATTCCAATGTAAATTGTAACAGGGCTTGAAGCTACTGACCATGTCAGTCTTCCTGTCCAGGGTTATCAGATCAACCAAGTTGATTGTATTGATCAGTGAGCTCAGTGAACCACTAGTCAATTCCAAGGAGTAACTCTACCTCCCAGGAAATTGACAGATTGCTTTTCAGTCTTGATCAAATTAAAGATTCATGTTAGCATTGTATAGAAAAATTCAAATTTACCAAACTTTACTTAGGACCATTTATAGGTGGCCATATTTTCCACAATGCGTTTGTGTGTGTATATAAAGAGGGTAGGCAGTTTGCAATCCTTAAGTATTAGATATTACACTGCATTATTATGCTTACTCACTCTTATTCACTCAAAAGGCAGAAATCATAGACAACAACTAAACATGAGGTCAGGGAAGAAAATGTAATGTATATATGTTTCACTTTAAAGTGGAGGCACACCAAGAGAATTTGAACTATGTCTTGATTAATACTTTAGCTCATATTCACATTGCTGATGTACATATCAAAGGTCTGATTTTTCCTGTCACTTATTTGTTTTCATTGACTTCATAGTATAATTGCCGATGGGCTTGGTGGGATGAAGAGGTGCCCTGTATATATTAATAAATACTGAACAGTCTGTAAATAACAACAGCACTTAACTTGTTCAGGAGTTAAAAGAGATTATATGAATCATAATAACCAAAGTGTTGGGTCCCAATATGTGAAGTACTGAGTAGTTACATGTTCCAGGCACAATCCAAGCACTTTGTGTGAATTATCTCATTTACTCTTCTCAACAGTCCTTGAGGTAATATCATTTGCACATGAGGAAAGTAAGTCTTGGCAAGGGTAAGTCATTATTTTTAACTGCATAACTTATATTCTTAAACAAGATGCTATAATAATGTGGGACTTTCCTTAGCTTCTTAAATTGCAAGATCATGTTTATGTATTGTCCAATGTAAAATGCAAATCAAACCTTTATTCTCTAACACTAACCACACATAAAATTGAACATGTGACATTACAGTGCTGTCACTGGTGCATATCTGGTTGAAATACTGATAAGATAAATATACTGCCATGACCAAAAGGAAGAATAATGCTGTGAAAAGATATTAAAGAGGACTAACAACATTTCTTAGGTTTATCACATGACTGTACTTGAAACATCAGATAATAGAGTATTTAAAGAATCAGAGCTAACAGGTCACCCCATTTTTTTACATAAGGTACTCTTATTATTTTCAGATATAAATTAGTCCAATAGTATTAAATATCATGCACTGTGTGTAGAGTTGGGTAATGATCTCCATCAAATAATGAGTGCAGAGGGTACACTTCACTCCAAGTGCCTTCTGTTCCAGCTGTTTCTACTTATCGTAATTTTCCTAATTGGGTTACAATTAGGCTGTGAATGAGATGTTAACATGGGAATTGGAGCTTTTCAACAAAAGGGTTTACTTCCTTTATTGTTTTGTGGTTCTTAACTTTCAGAGGCCTGTTTCTTGCTACATGTTAATTAAAAAAATTACAAAGGGTTTAAGATATGTGTATGGCATACAAAGAATAACCTATTTACATCTCCACAGATCTGACAATTTGGCTGCAAGAAAAGCACTGTTTGGGGGGAAAATCTTCAATTTGTGTAAGGCATAACATAGTGTTTACTTAAAAAACATCATAATCTGTCACATTTGTTTCTGGCCTTCTTCACTTACTAATATGAAAGCTGTTAGCTGGCCAAGGTTTGACTTGGAATAGTGAAAGTGAATTCTCTGTCCTGGAACCAAGTCCTTGCTATTCAAAGTATTAATGTAATCCTTGAATCAACGGCATCAGCAGCACCTGGGAGCTTGCTGGAAATGCAGGATTTCAGGCCCGGTTTCAGCCCTATTTTATCACAATCAACACTTTAATAAGAGTCCCAGGTAATTTATATGCACATTAAAGTTTGAGAAACCTAGATAGAATCTAATTGTAGAAACAAAGCAAAAGCAATTCCAAATTCAAAAACAAAAATTTTTAAGTTCTTTGCCTCATCACACATTCTGATTATATATCAACAAAAATATGAAATTGCAACTGGGTAGTTAAATGCCAATTAAATACAAATTTTAATATCACTAATTTAGATTTTAAAAATTTGTTAAAAGATTTTATAAAGCATTATGTAAAGAAAGTGTAAAGACAGAATTGAATTGTGAGGTGTTACTATGCCGGTTCTTTAGGTTATTGTTTCTAAGGAAGCTAGACAACTCAATTTTCTTACCCTCTATGGGTGAATGGTGCTGTATCTAGAATCAGTGGAAAGCATTTCACTCCGTACATAATTTTCTCCATTATGTTTTGTTCTTCATTTTCATAATCATAGTCCTCTTATTAATTTCACTTTACCTAATTAAATGTATTTTACTACTTATAAAACTTTAGTCAATAATGTATTTTCAAAAATCTTGTTTCCAAGGAGAAGATTCCTGAGGAACATTATCCAGTTATTTATTTGAGTATCAAATAAAAGAGAATAGAATAACAGTCGACGTTGCAATGTTGCCAACCATTGATGTAAAAAAGACTTAGCTGGGACTTTTGCAATTGTCTCATGAGAAACAGAACACACCTGCAAATATTCTGATAATGTGAGTGGCCACTTTATTATTTCTCTTTGTTGTCTTTAGATCTGAAAATGTTATCTATAAGTTTTATCTATACTCTAATTATTAGACTACCGTGTTCTTGGCTGAGGAGGGGTGTCATAATTACTGTAACTAGTTTGAAGGCCAGGACTGGGACTATTTGGAACAAGTCATTGGATGGACAATTTATACAGGCTTAATAATCACCTCTGCCATCATTTACCATGAACTTTATTTTATACATATTGTAATCAGCATTCAGAATGGCTGTGTATCTCTGTCTTTTCTTTTCTCCCTTCACAGTCATCATGACCTCTCTAAAGAGTTCAAGGATGCAAGGCCTGGGCTCCTTGTTGCTCCCATAATTGCAGTCGTTCCTCAGTGTATCTCCTGATCTGTGACTGTGTCCTATTGATAAAGAAGGGATTACCATCTTTTGAATTTTACTCACCTACTACCTGTGGATCAAGGCAATAAATACTAGCTCCATCTATTGGTGGCTAGGCATGTTCTTCCTTATTTCTACATGGCCTCTTCTTTGAGAGTTTGATTGTTCTTGATCAACTCAGTCCCTCTCAGTGTATTCGTGTAATTGCTCACAGAACATTTACCCCACTGGATATCTGTTAACTACCATACTGTTTACTTCCTGAGCACAATTTTTTGGAGAGAGGCTCTCCCTTGTGTGTTTGCATTGCATCTTATCACCAGAGAACATGGCAACCATCCTGGTCTTTGCTCCTTGTTACATCTATGCCTTTGTGAATTACAGCAAATTGAATCCCTAGCAATTAGAAGGATTTTTTCTACAGTATCCTCTCCCTGGTAGCCTTTACATGCCTCACTGTGGGGACTCTCTTTGTGCTGAGAAGAAAAATATCTTTCTACATGGGGTGTTCCTTTTCACTGATGGATTTTTTGTATGCTAAGAAATATATTGCCATCCTTGTTCCTTGGTTCTTGCCTCTGTCCACAATCTAATATTTATATTATTTTCTATTATTTATAACAATAAACTATAAATAACACAAGTGCACAAATGTCTTCATTGTCTCTCTGATGTGTTACTACCATAAAAGAATTTTGGGCCGGGCGCGGTGGCTCACGCCTGTAATCCTAGCACTCTGGGAGGCCGAGGCGGGTGGATTGCTCAAGGTCAGGAGTTCGAGACCAGCCTGAGCGAGACCCCGTCTCTACTAAAAATAGAAAGACATTATATGGACACCTAAAAATCTATATAGAAAAAATTAGCCGGGCATAGTGGCGCATGCCTGTAGTCCCAGCTACTCGGGAGGCTGAGGCAGTAGGATCGCTTAAGCCCAGGAGTTTGAGGTTGCTGTGAGCTAAGCTGACGCCACGGCACTCACTCTAGCCTGGGCAACAAAGTGAGACTCTGTCTCAACAAAAAAAAAAAAAAAAAAAAAAAGAATTTTGGAAAATTGGCAAAAATTTAAGATTTATTGCATCTAGGTGGTGAGTGTATGGATGTTTGGCATACTGTCTTTACTTTTCTGAAAGTTTAAATTATTTTATTATTTCATAATAATATTAGTTTTAACATATAACTTTGGTTTGTTCAAATAATTTTAAGGATTAAAGATGCAGAAGAATGCATTAATTCTTTTCCTTTGGATACATACCCAGTAGCGGCATTGCTGGATTGAATGATAAGTCTACTTTTAGTTCTTTGAGAAATCTCCACACTGTTTTCCATGGAGGTTTTATTAATTTGCAGTTTTATCAACAGTGTATAAGTGTCCCTGTATCTCTGCATCTACCATAGCATCTGTTGTTTTTGGACTTTTTAATAAAAGCCATTCTGACAGGGGTAAGGTGATATGATATCTCATTGTGGTTTTAGTTTGTATTTCCCTGATGATTAGTGATGTTGAACATTTTTTCATATGTTTGTTGGTCATTTGTCTATCTTCTTTTGAAAAACATATGTTTATGTCTTTTGCCCACTTTTTAAGGAGGTTGTTTGTTCTTTTCTTGCTGATTTGTTTGAGTTCTTTGTAGATTCTAGATATTAGCCCTTTACTGGATGTATAGTTTGCAAATATTTTCTCCCATTCTGTAGGTTATCTATTTGCTCTGTTGTTAATTTCCTTTGCTGTGCAGAAGCTTTCTGATTTAATCAAATCTCATTTATTTATTTTTGTTTTGTTGCTGTAATTGCGTTTAGGTTCTAAGTCATAAATTCTTTGCCTAGGCAGGATATCTAGAAGAGTTTTTCTTATATTTTCTTCTAGAATTTTTATAGTTTCATACCTTATATTGAAGTGGTTTATACTGGAAGTCCTAGCCAGAGCAATCAGGCAACAGAAAGAAACAAAGTGTTATCCAAATTGAGAAAGAGGAGGTCAAACTATTGCTTTTCACTGATGATATTATTTTGTATCTAGAAAATCACAAAGACTCCACCAAAAGACTACTAGAATTGATAAATAAATTCACCATTCTTAGATTATAAAATCAATGTCCACAAATCAATAGCATTTCTATATACCAATAACTTTCAAGCTGAGAGTCAAATCAAATACTAAATACCACTTACAACAGCTAAAAAGAAAATATTAATAAATACTTAGGAATATACTTAACCAAGGAGGTAAAAGATCCCTGCAAGGAGAACTATGAAATACTGATGAAAGAAATCACAGATGACACAAACAAATGGAAAAATATATCATGCTCATGAATTGTTAAAATCAACATTGTTAAAATGTCCATAGAGCCCACAGGGATTTATAGATTCAGTACAATCCCCATCAAAGTACCACTGTCATATTTCACAGACCTAGAAAAAATATTTCTATGCTTCGTTTGGAACCAAAAAAGAACCCAAATAGCCATAGAAATCTGGAGGCCTCTTATTACCAGAAGTCAAACTATACTACAAGGGTATAGTAGCCAAAACAGCATGGTATTGGTACCAAAATGGAGACATAGACCAGCAGAACAGAACAGAGAACCCAGATATAAAACCATCTACCTACAACCAACTGATCTTCAACAAGCAGACAACATACACTGGGGAAAGAAGCCCTATTCAATAAATGGTGCTGGAAAAATTAGACAGTGGCATGCAGAAGAATGAAGCAGGACTCCTATCTCTCACTGTTTACAAAAATACCCTTCACATTTGTTAAAGCTTTATGCCAGGATGCCCCATGGAGGCTTAGGAGTCCTTTCAACTATCATACCCTTTATAACTGATGCACTTATCCTTTCTCAGATACATTTGAGGGGAAAATTTGGATAATATGTTATTACTTTAGTTTTATTCTTCCTTGCACTCAATCTGACTAAAGTAATTTTGCAAAATGGAACACAGTGATAATAAGAAAGGACTTGTTCCTATCTCTAGAGCTATTCAACATGTGAACCACTTTAGAGCAATGTCACATTATAAACTATGAAGGTACATAATTTCCCAAGGAATTTTGGAAGAAAAACAGTCATTAGGAAGTGGTGTTTGGAGTCTGTCTTGACTCAGCATAACAGATAATTTTTAGCCATAATGCATTGGGTGTGTTGAGGCTTAGAATTATGTTATTGTCTTTTCAAATAAACCTGCAAATAAGACCTTTTTAAATAAATTAGCCAGTACTTGTTCCCAATTTATAGACAATAAATCAAGTTCACATTTTAGGGACTGTGAATTTAAGAGTCTATGAGTGCCTGTTTCGCATTGCTTCACTAAAATTTTAATAATTAAATTTGAAAATAAATACCACTTAAAGGCAAGAAAATAGCTTCTAGTTATTTTATAATCATTGCTATTAAAACATTTTTAAATAATGCTTTACTTTATTGTTTATTTTCTATGGTTTCCAAAAGAATTATTTTTAGCTACCCCTACCACTTTTTCAGAAAAGACACAATTATTTCTCAAGGATGCATGTTAGCATCTGAGAGCCTCAATAATATTCATAAAGTGAATATTAAAGGCAAATTTTTATTTATGATTATCCTGAATAAAAAAGAACATTATGACTTCCATGCCAATTGTCCAGCTTCACTTCCTAAAAGCACATATATATATCATCCAATAAATATACACAATATGCACACATATATACACATACATTTTAATGTTGTGATTTCAAATTGGACAACCAAGGAACAAAGGGAAATATCCTAACGAAGACTGTTTGCTATTTTGCACTCTTCCATGTGTTTTAAATTCCAGTCATGAGTCTCTTTTTAAAAATCTATATCATATATATCCACAATAAAGCTGAATCAACCTTTCATTTAGTAGGCAGACATCTCTAGCCCCCAGGTTTCTGGACACAGAAGAGGCTTTAACACTGGCCGGGTGTGATAGCTCACACCTGTAATCCTAGCACTCTGGGAGGCCGAGGCGGGAGGATTGCTTGAGGTCAGGAGTTCGAGACCAGCCTAAGCAAGAGCAAGACCCCGTCTCTACTAAAAATAGAAAGAAATTATCTGGACAACTAAAAATATATAGAAATAATTAGTTGGGCATGGTGGCGCATGCCTGTAGTCCCAGCTACTCGAGAGGCTGAGGCAGCAGGATTGCTTGAGCCCAGGAGTTTGAGGTTGCTGTGAGCGAGGCTGACACCACGGCATTCTTGCCAGGGCAACAGAGCAAGACTCTGTCCCCCCACCCCCCCAAAAAAAGAAGAGGCTTTAACACATTATTTTTTTCCACTTTACACACACTATTCTTTCCCCCAATCCCATTTTCTATTCCCTTATTGTCTGAATAACAATACTTTTATTTTTTTCTTTTGATAGAACATTATAATATCCTATTTCCAGAAATAATACTGCAACATTTTCAAAGTGGTATTTACTTATGATTCCTTGATCTCTGCAACTAAACTATGTTTAAGGAGGTTGAATCTGTTTTTTAGTCTTTAAAATCAGCCCCCAAGGAAATTCATGCACAGAGAAATTCAGTTGTGATAACCGACAATACTTATTCAGTTATAATAAGTATTTTTTACTCCTTTTGTAAATGAATACTTCAGCTTCAGTTTGATTCAATTTATCAGCCTAAATAAAAGAGCAATTTTCTATTTCTCACCTTCATTATTAGATTATATATTTTTGTTAGGTTCAAGTGCTGAATGCCAAATCCATTCAATGAGGATAAGATAGATTTATCATATTCATATTAATGTACTTACATCTAATGAGAATACAAACAGATGTTTTGCCTTTAACATAAATTGAGGAAACTTCATTGTGGTCAATATAATCTTTAGATACGCTGAGCAAATTTGCTTGTATTGGTGGGAAAGATCACCTATTGAAAACCACAATATAAGGAACAAAGAGTAATCATATTCTTGCCTAATCAGAAAAGAAACAGAGAAAGGCAATCTTTCAAGTAGTCTTCAAGCCCATGAAATTTTATTATGAAAAACAAATAAAGCAAAACAAAAATCTAGTATTTTTCATTTCAACTATACATAGACTTCAAATGAAAGGGTGGATGTCATAGTACAAATACCTGAGATTTCTAATATCCTGACAAATGAAGAATGATATAAATTTTAATGGATTATTCAATATATTACCAAATTTTAGCTGAGTATGTGTGGATTTGATGCCCTTCAAATCTTTCCAGCTCCTCCAATTGCTGAGTCTATCAATATATCACCCTTCATTGTTTGATGGGTTTGTAACTGCAAAACATTGTTCCATCATGCAAAATATAAATAGCCTTCAAAAAACTTGATGAAGCTAGGAATGTTTTATCTAGTTTCATTTTACAGAACTGGAGGAAAAAAACAATCCTAAGATTTTGCAGTGCTTGGGTTTCCTTTTTTCCCCCTTGTATAACAGTAATTTCATTTTTAAAATAAAAACTGTCATTAGATAACTTTTTACATCTCAGTGGTTTTGTGTAGCTTTGAGCAATGTAAAATATGTTCTCTTCCCTTGAGGTTGTCTGATATAAGTGAATTTGTGGTGGTATAAATATATTAAAGGGAATGGATGCTTCACTGTTTAAATCACTAACATCAACACTTTTCTATAAGAAGAGAACAAATAGAACAAAAAACAGAGAAATTTTACCTTCATATTACATGTAAATTGTTCTTGTTAGACAAATAAAAATGCACACCAGAAAAGCAGGCTCATTGACATAATAGCCCTACTTAATGAAAATATAACACAAAAGAAGATGATAATATTAATTGGTAAATCTGCAGTCCAGTGAAAGTATATAAAAGTAGAAATATATAAGCTCATTATACATTAGAAAAGAAAGAATAATGCCTTCTATTTGAAATAATTTACCTTTTTCTCTCAAAATTTGTTTACTGATAGATAATAATTATACATATTTATGGGGTACACATTATATTTTGCTATATGAATACAATGTATATTGATTAAATCAGGACAATCAGGATATCAATCATCTCGGACATTTTTATTTCGTGTTAAGGACATTCCAAATTTTGTATTCTAGCTATTTTGAAATATGCAATTATTTATTGATAACTATAGTTGCCATACTATGCTATTGAACACTAGAACTTGTTTCTTCTACCTAATTGTATTTTTGTACCCACAACAGACCTCTCTTTATCTCCCTTCCCCGCAACACTTCCCAGCCTCTGGTAACCACTATTCTACTCTCTACCTTTACTGATATCAACTGTTTTAGTTCCCACATATGAAACAGTACATGTGACATTTATCTTTCTGTGCCTAGCTTATTTCACTTGACATAATGTCCTAAAGGAGACTTTCAGTTTTTTCCTGTTCAGTGTGATGTTAGCTGTGGGTTTCTCATATATGAGATTTATTGTTTGAGGTATGATCCCTTTATATGCAGTTTGTTGAGAGTTTTCATCATGAATAGATGTTAAATTTTATCAAATGCTTTTTCTATGTCTATTGAGATGATCATATGCTTTTTTTCCTTCCTTCAGTTGATGTAGTATATCACATTTATTGATTTGTGTATGTTGAACCATCCTTGCATCCCTGGGATAAATCTCACTTGATCATGGTCTATTATCTTTTTGAGGTAATATTGCATTTGATTTCTCAGTATTTTGTTCAGAATTTTTGCATCTATAAGATATTCATCAGGAATATTGGTCTATATTTTTCTTTTTCTGTTATATCCTTGTCTGGTTTTGGTGTAAGGGTAATGCTTGCCTCAT